>NC_061512.1:105515543-105543362 GCF_022539505.1 Lolium rigidum | reverse complement strand
ACCCAAAATCGACGGCCATGGTACACCAGCAACCACGGCGCGACTTCAACTTCGTCGGCCATGGCAAATTTTCTTGTAGTGATCTTCCCTCAATATTCCCTCTGGTAGATGAAACCCTAATCTGGGAGCCCCGCAGATCTACCCCTTTCATCGGCGGTCTACCCCTTTGACTGCATCCCATCGGGGGTCCCCCGGTGGGCATATGCCTCCATTTGAGCTTGGTTAGGTCATAGGTACATGTGGAAACAAGGATCATCCCATATGATCTCAAGTTTCTCTCACGGTTCACCTCCGAGGGATTTCCCCCTATACATGCGAGAATCCGCACAAGTGTAGGAACCACCTGTCCGAGAAGCCGGACACACCTGGGGGGTAGCCTAGGATATAAAACCATCTCAAATCACGTTTTTGCATTCCATGTGGACACACACAAGTTTTGGGGCCATTCCCTAGATCCGATGCTCGATTTCCGACGAAACCCTAGTTCTGTTGACCGCGCGGTCTACCCATTTGACTGCATCCCATCGGGGGTCCCCCGGTGGGCGTATGCCTCCACTTGAGCTTGGTTAGGTCATAGGTACATGTGGAAACAATGATCATCCCATATGATCTCAAGTTTCTCTCCGGTTCACCTCCGAGGGAGTTCCCCCCTATACATGCAGAATCTGCCTAAGTGTAGGAACCCCCTGTCCGAGAAACCGGACACACCTGGGGGGGTAGCCTAGGATATAAAACCATCTCAAATCACTTTTGTGCATTCCATGTGGACACACACAAGTTTTGGGGCCATTCCCTAGATCCGATGCTCGATTTCTGACGATACCCTAGTTCTGTTGACCGCGCGGTCTACCCCTTTGACTGCATCCAATCGGGGGTCCCCGGTGGGCATATGACTCCATTTGAGCTTGGTTAGGTCATAGGTACATGTGGAAACAAGGATCATCCCATATGATCTCAAGTTTCTCTCCGGTTCACCTCCGAGGAGTTCCCCCTATACATGCGAACTCGCACTAATCGTAGGAACCCCCTGTCCGAGAAGCCGGACACACCTGGGGGGGTAGCCTTGGATATAAAACCATCTCAAATCACTTTTGTGCATTCCATGTGGACACACACAAGTTTTGGGCCATTCCCTAGATCCGATGCTCGATTTCTGACGAAACCCTAGTTCTGTTGACCTCGCGGTCTACCCCTTTGACTGCATCCCATCGGGGGTCCCCCGGTGGGCATATGCCTCCATTTGAGCTTGGTTAGGTCATAGGTACATGTGGAAACAAGGATCATCCCATATGATCTCAAGTTTCTCTCCGGTTCAACTCCGAGGGAGTTCCCCCCTATACATGCAGAATCTGCCTAAGTGTAGGAATCCCGCCCTTTTTTCCCTCCCACCCTTTCCCGCTGCTTCTCTCCCGCCATTTTTTCCCGCCATGATTTCCCGCCAAGTTTTCCCGCCCACCCTTTCCCGCTCATTCTCTCCCCGCCAAGTTTTCCCGCCCACCCTTTCCCGCCCATTCTCTCCCGCCAAGTTTTCCCGCCGTTTCAGCCCCTCGTCGGCCTATATATAGCCATGTCTTCTCCACTAACAGCACCAGCAACATTTCTCCCCTCATCACTTCTCTCATCCAACAGCACCACAAAATCCTCTGAGCTGAGCTACCGCTGAGATGGCTCCTCGTAGACGTACCAACACGGGCTTCATCGGCGTTCGCCTACGGCCTGCGGGGCATTTCGCGGCTGAAATCACCGCCGGTGGAATGCGTGTGTGGCTCGGCACCTTCTACACGAAGGAGGCTGCTGCCCGCGCATACGACGTTGCGGCTTGGAGGTTTGGCCGGCCGCGGCACGAAATGAACTTCCCGGAGGTCAGGTCTCTGACGGAAGCTCAGAGTCTCTCTATTGAGCCGCTACTTCGCTGACAGGGTGAAGTGCGGTGGTACAGGGCTGGCCAGCGGCGGATTGATACCACCAAGGCGGACGAGTAGTTCATTGCACAGTGGCGCAGAGACCATCCCGGAGACGTCGAGGCAATGCGCGCATTCTGGAAGAACAAGCAGGCGTACAGGAGAGAGAGAGGAGGGCAGGAAAGCTGCAGAGGAAGGCCGAGGTTGAAGCCGAGTACGCCAAAGGAGAGGCGTCGACATGGGGGGAGAATGATGAACGGTGGTCGTGGAACCTCACAACCACCGCTTCAGATGACACCCCCAGCGAGGATGAAGATTTCGACTTCTCTGATTAATATGTGTGTGTGTCGAGTCCGTGTGTCTAGCGGGTCATGCGTCGACCCAGTGTTAAGTGCTTTGTTCGTGTGTGGGTGTAGTTTCTTTAAATGTTTTGGTTTGTGTGTGGGTCTAGTTCTTTAAGTGTTTTGGTTCCTGTGTGGGTGTAGTTTCTTTAAGTGTTTTGGTTCCTATGTGTGGGTGTAGTTCTTTAAGTGTTTCGGTTTGTGTGTGGGTCTAGTACTTTAAGCGCTTTGGTATGTGTGTGGGTCTAGTTATTTAAGTGTTTTGTATCGTGTGTGGGTCTTAAGTTCTTAAATGTATCACTTTTCTCTCCGAGTTCACCTCAGGGGAGTTCCCCCTATACATCCAGAATCCGCCTAATTGTAGGAACCCCTGTCCGAGAAGCTCGGACACACCTTGGGGGTATCCTTGGATATAAAACCATCTCAAATCACTTTTGTGCATGCCATGTGGACACACACAAGTTTTCCGAGCGATTCCGACGCTCCGGTGGTCCGTATCTTGGAAAACCCTAGGGCGGGGACCCCGAGATCTACCCCTATAGCTTTCTCCGTGCGAGGGTTTACCGATGGACTTTTTTATTTGTTTTGCTTTGTTTAGGACATATGTACATGGAAACCATAGGTTGGGCATACTTTACCATAAAATAGGCTCCGTTTGAGCCATGGCGGGGGTTTCCACATACAGATCCTGGATTTTACCAAGTGGTAGTCCATTATGCGGAAATCGTCAACGCCGGGTACATCCAAGGTTAGCCAAACCTTACATCACACTTGTACATATATGTTAGGGGCAGATGCAAGTTTTCCAACAATTCTGACGCTCCGGTGATATGTATCTTGGGAAACCCTAGGGCGGGACCCCGCAGATCTAGCCCTAGGGTTAGGGTTAGGGTTATAGTTAGGGTTAGCAATGTATGTGGAAACCCTAGGGTTAGGGTTAGGGTTAGAGTTAGGGTTAGGGTTAGAGTTAGGGTTAGAGTTAGCGTTAGCAATGTATGTGGAAACCCTAGGGTTAGTGTTAGGGCTAGAGTTAGGGTTAGGGTTAGAGTTAGGGTTAGGGAAACCGTAGGGCGGGGACCCCGCGGATCTACCCATATGTACATCGATAGCAAATGTTGGGCCTAGTGGCTCCGGTTGACCCGTCTGCGAAGAGCGTCACCCGTGGGACCTACATATGCCATCTACGAAGTCTTAAAAAATAGAACCATTTTTTACATAATTCATACTAGTAAATAAATAATAGAAACATATTATAAAGTAATATGAGAGAGAAAAAGTAAAAATAAAAAAAACCTATATGCCGAGGGTGGCCGCATAGGGTGGCCATGCCCTATGCCGAGGGTAGCCCTCGGCGTCTGGCTGACGCCGTGAGCGGGCGGTGACGGCGCGGACTGGGGCAGGGGCGATGCCGGTGCTACGCCGAGGGCCAAGTTGACGCCGACGGCTGCCCTCGGCATAGCCACCTCTACGCCGACGGTAAGTGTACGCCGACGGTCGGCTTCCTGAGTTGCCCCGGCGAGGCCGTACGCCGACGGCCCCGACATTTGGCCGTTGGCGTACAGTTTGGCCGTCGGCGTCTTCTCCCATTCCTGTAGTGAACGAAATATGCTTGAAGTATACGGAGTAATGGCACTTGACAGATATTCAGCCAGGAGAAGCATACCAGGCCGTCGATCCACCCCCTTGAACTCCGGTTTGGCCCACTGCTGCAAAACCAAGAGCAGAGCTCCCAGACGGCGCTCCGCCGCCAAGCTTTGGTCGCCTGAACAGCGTCTCCTGCACCCTCCTTTTAACGACCTGCGTCCCACGCCCTGAAGCCTAGCCAGTGACTTCCACGGCTCCACCCCCAACGCGCGAGCTCGAGCTGCCACAGCAGGCGGCCACGAGCGCTCTAGATCCCGCCCCCCCAGAGCAGCCTCTGCTACTCTCTCTTTCGTCGTCCTCAATGGTAGGTAGTGACCAAACCTCCGCCAAGCGCTCTCATAGATCCTATCGAAGGAGTTCGTCGCGAGCACAACGCCACAATAGCATCCTCTAAAGAAGAAGAAGATCAGGAGTAGGTAACAACCACTCTACTGGTGAACTCACCCACTCGAAACAGCAGCACACTACCTCCTCTCTCTTCAGTCAGCGGCAGCCTAAAGAAAAAAAGGTGACCACTGCCAAATTATTTTATACGAGCATAATCAAAATTAAGAAATTATATAAGAAGCTAAAAAAGAGATCAGACCAAGAAAGCAACGCGTCGCCAACCAAGGATCGATCCAATGATCTACCGCATGCATGCACCCAGCGACATAGGGTTCCACTGCTGCACCGCTCAACATGCACGACCTCTATACATGAGCAGACACCACAAACTAAAAAAAATATATATATACATGACACACGATCAGCGGGCGCGGCGTCGCCGCGCCACACACTTCCTAGTACCTTCCAACAGCGACAACAACCTGCTGGCTGGCAAGTGCAGGCGCGGAGGAAACCTCCTGATTCAGGATTTTGTCAGGTGAGTAGTGGCGACCTCCTTGAATGGCGCCGGTGCCTCTATGTTCTGGTGGTGGGTCGATCACAGGACGGGAACCAGGGGGCGGATGAGGAAGGGCGGGGGGGGGGGGGGGGTCAGAGGGGATAAGTGAGGACGGCGGAGGGGGAGAATAGAGGTTCGGTCGCCGGAGAAGGTCTAGAGGGGAGGAGCGCCAGAGAGGGAGACGACAGCGTGCCCTAATCGGCTGCCATGGATGGAGAATCGTAACGAGAAGGGGTGTCCAGGTTGAGAAGATATAACAAAACGTTTGGACTTGGCTGACTAATGGATGGCATTGGTGGGTAAATTATTTACAACTCTAGAGGCTACGTGGGACGTGGGAGGTGGAGTGAATCAGGTGAAGCACATGTTCGCTCGCTCCGGTTTGAATCCTTAAAATCAACCACGCGATGCCCAGCTTCACTCCAGCAAATACCCGGAGTTTGTGCGTTTGGGACAGCTTCATCTGCTCATTTGTTGGTTTGGTGGAGTGGAGCTGTCCCAGACACACCCTTAAGATGATATATTTGTCACTATCTAGATACATCTGAATTTGGAAAAATCTCACACACTTTCGGTGGGACAGAGGTAGTATATATCTGTGTATACACTAACTAGTGTCTAGTTTTGGCGAAGTTAAGACTAGTTTCGTGGGATGGATGCAGTATAACTGATATATTGGACACTCAATTTGAACACATGAATGACCAATGTCTTTAGCTTACATGGTCGTATTTATACTGTGAGCGTGAATGATGAACAATGCTGCTGTTTGAATATGGTTGCCAGTAACACCCTATTCGTCTCCATTTCTAATATTGCAGAAAACATGATGCTCCCGTTTGTAATCCCGCCACCGGTGGTGAAATCAGCAGTACGCGTGGTTCCTCGCCCCATCTGCTGATGGAAAGCGATTGATGATCATCCTTACAGTAAACAACATTGGGATTGCCAATGCTGAAGTACCTCTTGACATTCCCTATGCTGCTAATGGGCTTCAGCTACGGCAGTATCCTACTGTTGCCACCTACGTCTTTGAGCAGAATCCCATATCTACTGTACGTCTAGGGGACTTTTATTGGAGGCAGGTTAACAGCCTCGGCGACCGCTCTCTCTTCCTCGGACTCAATTACCCGATCATTGCCAACCTGAAGAAGCGTGAATCCAAAGCTCATGATGGCACATTGGTTCCATTCATGGGGAAAAACTGCGTCTACACAGCATACCGCAAGTATCTTCATAATCAATACCCTAAAATTTTGCGCTACAACCTCCAGCCAGATGAAGGTGAGACTGTGGGAGTTATCAGCCTTCTCAGAGATTGTTGGGGTAGTGTCCGACAAGCGGTTATGTGGTAGCCTGCTTTAAACATTGCCCGTTCGGTGTTACCTTTAAAAAAACACTGACACATTTTTTTATTATGCTTGAAGTGTTGAGAAGTAGTACACTGTTTTTAGTATGTCCTAGTTTGAATCAGTTTATTTGAACAACGCCACTGCTTTTGTATTTCGTTTTGCCTTCATATTATAACCCATGCATGGCTGTTTTAGGATTGACTTTATTTCAGCACTATAATTACAATGTGTGTACGTCCTTTATAATATAGCCACCTCTTGTTGATCGTAGTCATGAGAGGACCATTCCTATTTTTTCGCCGCTAAAGGGTAAAGTACATCCCTGGGGGCAGCGATTCTTCCTACAGGCCACTAAACATGCATCAACTACGAGCAAGGAAGTTGATGTGCGACCTAGGTGACTGTGCGGACCCCACATGTTAACCAAAGAAAAGAAAAACATGTCAATACGGAACTAATGTACATACGACAACTCCTATATGATATGTGTATGATTGAGCATCTGGAGGTGTGCTGCCACCTGCTTCCTCACACGAAGGGTTGGATCTTGTGTTTCGTACACATATCGGACGGAAATTGTCGCGTGTAACAGCCAGGGTTTATGGATGTAGTGAAGAAGGCTTGGGAATTACCAACTCACAAAAATAATGTTGCTTCTATTTTGGCTGCAAAATTAAAAATCTCAGATATGCTCTGAAGAAATGGGGGAAAATTCTGTCTCATTTGAAGTTGATAATTGAGCACTGCAATAAGGTCATATTATTCTTTGATAATCTGGAGGATTCTAGGGATTTAAGTAGGGAGGAATTTAATTTCAGAAATATTGTGAAGGTACATCTTAAAAAGTTATTGGGCATACGAGTCAACATATTGGAAGAATAGATATACAATTAGATGGATTAAACTTGGAGGAGAAAATACCAAATTCTTTCATGCCAAGGCTACTGAAAGATACAGATATAATGTGATCTCAGTTATTAAAGATGAGCAAGGGAACTCTATGGTGGATCATAATCAGAAGGCTAATGCTCATGTTATAAAAATAGAATGGGAGTAACAAATGCTTCTGCCACACAAGCTGACATATCTCATCTTATCTCCCCTGTTGAAGGTTTGGAGTCTTTGTTAAAAGAGTTTACTGTTGAGGAAATTGAGGGTGTGGTTAAACATATGAAAACTGATAGAGCTCCTGGTCCAGATGGATTTAATGGGCTGTTTGTCAAGAAGTGTTGTCAAATCATAAAGGATGACTTCATTAACTTGTGCAAGGATTTTCATAAGGGTCAAGCTCCTCTGGAAAGTATTAATAGTTCCTTTATAACTCTGATTCCAAAGAGTTTGTCTCCAGAAACAGTGAATGATTTTAGACCAATCTCACTGACAAATACTTGTCTGAAATTTCTGACAAAGTTGGCTGCTAACAGACTTCAGATTCAAATTACAAGATGCATTCATGAAAACCAGTATGGGTTCATAAGGGGTAGAACTATTCAAGACTGTTTAGCATGGACTTTTGAATACCTACATCAATGCCACAAATCTAAGAGGAAAGTTATGGTGTTAAAGCTAGATTTTGAGAAGGCCTTTGATACAATTGAACACAAAGCCATTATCAAGATAATGGAACTTAAAGGGTTTGATCCAATATTTATTAATTGGGTGATTGAGATTCTTTCTTCTGGTTCATCTGCAATTCTGTTGAATGGGGTTCCTGGTAAAACTTTTGTATGCAGAAGAGGGGTCAAACAGGGAGATCCTTTATCTCCTCTTTTATATGTTCTTGGTGGGGATCTTTTACAAAGTTATGTCAATCATGCATACAGAGAAGGGAGATTAAAGGCACCAATTCCAAATAGAGGAAGTAATGACTACCCTATAGTGCAATATGCAGATGACACTATTATTATGTTACCTGCTGAGATTGAGAAATTACGGATATTGAAAGAGGTACTTGGGGAGTATACGGCATTCACTTGGTCTCAAAGTTAATTATCACAAGTCTTCACTCATACCAATCAATATTTCCCAATTAGAAGGCTGAGGCACTATCAATGCACGTATACAATGTAATATTGCCTCCATGCCGTTTCCATACCTTGGTATTCCTATGGGCACAACTAAACCAACAATCAGGGATCTCTCTCCACTCACTGATAGAATTGAAAGAAGGCTTACTGCTTCAGCATCATTCTTGTCTTATGGAGATAGATTAATATTGGTTAATTCAGTTCTGTCATCCATGCCTATTCATTTTCTTAGCACATTGGATATACCAGATGGAGTGATTGATGTTATTGATAGAGCCAGGAGGAATTTCTTGTGGAGGAAAAGAAAGGATGATGAGAAGGTGCACTCTCTGGCCTCCTGGGATATGATATGCAAACCAAAGAATAAAGGAGGTTTAGGTATCATTAATCTGAAGATTCAGAACAAGTGCCTCATGATGAAGCAGCTCCATAAATTCTATAATAATGTGGATCTTCATTGGGTCAAATTAATAAGGAATTCATACTACTATAAAGAGGCACCACATGCTGTCACTGTTTGTGGTTCATTTTGGTGGAGGAACATTATGAAAATGTTTGAGCTATACGGACAATTGACACATTGCAAGATTGGGTCCGGAGAGACTATTCTTTTACGGTCGGATAATTGGAATGATGGGGTACTCCAAGATATTTTTCCCGAGACTATTTTCTTTTGCAAGGGATACATTCATCTCAGTCAAAGAGGCATTGCAAATTACGATCCCGCACGAGCTTTTCATACGCCTATTTCTGCTGAGGCTGCTACTCGAATTAAGAACACTTCAACATATGCTAGCGGTGTAGTTACCTCGGATCGGGGATGATCAATGGCTTATTACAAGCAACAAATCGGGAGCTTTTATTCCAAGTCAAGTTTACTGATTGAGTTTTCATCATATCAATTCACACTTTCCATCACAATGGATATGGAAAAGCAAGTGTACCTCTAAGCATAAATTCTTTGCACGGCTTATATTACATGATCGAATCAACACCAAAGATATGTTAAGGAGAAGACATTAGCAAGTTACCTCTGATCATAGTTGTGTCTTATGTTTTGCTGATGCTCTGGAAGATTGGTCACATTTATTCTTTGAATGCACTTTTAGTTTCAGAGTTTGGATATACTTACAAATCAATTGGGCATCAGGTTCTGGACCAGAAATGCTGAAAAATACTAAGAAACGATTTAAGGGCCCCTGTTTTGTGGAGATTATTATCTTGGCTTGCTGGAATATATGGAAGCAGAGGAATAATAAGATTTTCAAGGATATACAACCAACCTTTAGAAATTGGAAGGAGGGTTTCTTTTCTGATATTACTCTACTTAAGCATAGAGTAAAAGAGAGTACTGTTCCCATTTTGTCATCATGGATTGACAACTTGTTGTAAATAGTTAGACTCTAGTTGTGTTCTTTTTATTTTTTTCTTGTAAATATTGTAAATACTTCTTTATGTTTTGAGCAATAAAAGGCTGTGGGGGACTCCCCTGCAGCAGTTAGTTTCAAAAAAAGATTCATGTCAACAAGGCTGAGTTTGGCATCTATGTCTAGGCAACAAATACTTTTTCTAAGTCTAGGCAACAAATACTTTTGGGTTCCAACGGCCATCTACATGGTATTTGCTATAGGCCTACTTGCTCCGGCTGTCGAAGCCCAATAACTACAAATGGGCTTTTCTGTTCATGCAATTTCGGCTCTTTTCTAATGAACCACAGATCCTATGATGGCAAAAAACAAAAACACGGTGATTCTACATAAAAGTTGTTTTTATTTATTTTGAAATATTCGGTTACAATTTTTGAAACCGCTCATGGCCAATATGAAAATCCTTGATCTCTGCATACCCACATGGATCACGGTATTTTAAAAAAATTCATAAAGTAGATTTGAAATTTAAGGCATATCCTAATAATTCCATGATTTACTCTATTAACTTGCAAGATCTTGGAGCGAAAGAGCTTGTATTAGTCTGCAAAAATAATACAGATAAACCTGTCGTTAACAAGAAATGAAGGTTTATCGTCCAAAGAGGATGCCATGTGGGGCCCATGAGCCAGCAGCGTCTTCAACAATTCAAAGGCGGTAGGAGATCCAAAAAAAAGTCAAGTATCCCGAAAATAGGGGTCAAAAATAAATCATAGAAAGGAAACTTTTATAGTTCAAAGAGGCTGACATGTGGGACAGATCTGCCAGCAGCATCCTCATCATTTCAAAGTCGGCAAAGGATCAAAAGAAAAAAAGGAAAATAGCCAGAAATTAGGGGTCAAAAGTAAATCCAACGAAGGAAACTTTTATTCTTCATAGAAGAAGACATGTGGGACCGACCTTCCATCATCGTCCTCGTCGTTTCAAAGGCCGCAGGGGATCAAAAAAAAAGGCAAATAGCCAGAAATTAGGGGTAAAAATAAATCCAACAAAGGAAAGGTTTATTGTTCATAGAGGCTGACATGTAGGACCCATGAGCCAGCAGCCTCCTCAATTTCAAAGGCGGCATAGGATCGAAAGAAAAAGGCAGGTGACCAAAAATCAGGGGGTAAAAAATCCAAGAAAAGAAACTTTATTGTACATAGAGGGTGACATGCGGGTCCCATGAGCCAACACGTTACTCCACGTTTCAGAGGCGGCATGAGATCGAAAGAAAAAGGCAAGTGACCAAATATCAGGAGCCAAAAATAATCCAAGAAAAGAAAATTTTATTGTACATAGAGGATGACATATGGGTCTCATTTTGCAGCAGCGGTCTCAACGTTTCAAAGGCGGCATGAGATCGAAAGAAAAGGGCAAGTGCCAAAACATCAGTAGCCAAATATAATCCAAGAAAAGAAACTTTATTGTACATAGAGTATGACATACGGGTCCCATTTTTCAGCAGTGGTCTTAACGTTTCCAAGGGGGCACGTGATCGAAAGAAAAAGGAAGTGACCAAATATCAGGAGCCAAAAATAATCCAATAAAAGAAACTTTATTGTACATAGAGGATGACATGCGGGTCCCTTTTTGCAGCGAGCCGGTCTCAACGTTTCCAAGGCGGCACGGGATCAAAAGAAAAAGGAAGTAGACAGAAATCACGGGTAAAAATAATTCCAAGAAAGGAAACTTTTATTCTACATAGAGGATGAATTGCGGGACCCACGAGCCAGCAGCTTCCTCAACGTTTCAGAGGTGGCATGATACCGAAAGAAAAAGGCAAGTGACAAATATCAGGTCCCAAAAATAATCCAAGAAAAACGTTTATTGTACGTAGAGGATGACATGCGGGTCACATTTTGCAGCAGCGTTCTCAACGCTTCAAAGTTGGCATGAGATCGAAAGAAAAAGGCAAGTAACAAATATCAGGAGCCAAAAATAATCCACGAAAGAAACTTTTATTGTGCATAGAGGATGATATGCGGGTCCCATTTTGCAGCAGCGGTCTCGACGTTGCCAAGGCAGCAAAGGACCAAAAGAAAAAGGAAGTAGGCAGAAATCATGGGGTCAAAAAAATACAAGAAAAGAAATATTTTAATTGGGCTGCATCTGGCCATATGGGCCTTTGAACTATCCTGCTGGATGCCTTTTGACTCGTACGATTTCATCCCACTCCAAAACAGGAAAGTCCTATATTCCGCAAAAACAAAAAAAAACAAGGAGATTCAACATATGAGTTTGTTTATGTAAAAATAAAGATCTAATTTATCTGTTTGCTAGCTCAGAGCGAAATACACTGTTTATTGTCTGCAAAATAATCAAGATATCACATGTTTGTTGTACCGGGAGGCTGGCATCGGGGACCCATGATCTAGCAGGGTCATCAACGTTTTAAAGGCGGCAGGGGGTCGAAAGAAAAAATAAACCAAAAATCAGTTGGTAAAAAAATCAATGAAAAGAAACATTTATCGTTCTGAGAGGCTGACTGCGGTGACCCCGCATACCACTGCATGTTGTAGTATACAAGTCGTTGATATGATCTTCGTGAAGGGACTTCTTCACAATTGTCATATACCTCAGAGTTGTACAACAGAAACATTGTAGGTCATAACACTCCAGATATTATTACAAACATGGTCTTAACAAGTTGGTATTCTCACAGGTCCGATGAGAACACCCTAAGATACTACTTAAGTACGATTACAACTCACATCTATATATGAAAGAGAGCTCAACAACTTATTTAGGTAAGTTCTACGCTGCTCGGCTCTATGATACTAGGGTATATCACTACTCCTCCGCCTCATTCATGTCGGTTCCGTAGACTATCCCATAGTCTACTCCTTCAACTCCTCCGGTAAGATAAGGTTCCTCGTAGACCAGCTCGTAGTCTCCTTTCGGTGCTCCATCGGCGATGGCCTCCACTCCCGTATCACAGTCTAGCAAGGGTGTCGAAAGAAAGTGAGTACAGAGGTACTCAGCAAGTTCAAAATAGTAAAAGGTGTTTGATGCACTAGCTACGACCATTGATCAGGAAATCGCAGGTCAATGCATGTTTTGAAAACATTTCTTCAAAAGGTTGCTTTTATTATAAAAACTATGCCCGTCAGTCTTCACAGGTTGACCAGAACTTCGTGGAGTTACTTTCCTGCAGCGTTCGCAGTTCCCTTCCCGGAACAAGGAGTGACAGCCACAATTTGATACACTCTGCAGAGGTGCGTTACTTTTCCCATAAGAGATCCCATCCTTTTTGCCATCCGCAGGGACTTGCCCCCGTTCACACTTCCTTGGGTGTGAGGCTAGGAAAGAAGATCCAAGCCCACACCGCCTTCTCCGCGACCCTGCAAACCCACCCTTTTGTCCACCTGTACACCCCCGGTAGACGTCTCCCGATCATATGGCTTTACCCACTGTGTACTTTGGACAATCCATCATAGACGGTAGAGCCAGTCATCCACATGGATGGGGATTTAAAAGGCCATCCCAACCTATGGCAGTGCCTCCAGCACCCCGCAGCTCTAACCAGTCCGTTGGCATGCAGGAGGGAAAATATACATCTGGCTTCCCTAAAGCCATTATAGATCTTATGGTTAACGCGGTATGTACGGCGCTAGAATCACTGGACGGTATTGGTAATTACTCCTAGGTTAATATAACCCATGCAATGGAACCTCCACCATATCAACACAACCATGGTTCCATTGCCAGCCACATAGTCATATTCATAATTGGAAAAATAACATTTTATTTGCCATGCAGGAATGGTAAGTATATAGCTTTGCAGTAAAGTAATAGAAAATACTCAAATCGGTATGAGCAAGGGTGAACTTGCCTGTTGACTGCGAGATAGTGCGGTTCAATGCAGTGGATGGAACCTGGACCTCGGGTTCTGTAAGAAGCATCATTGTCCGGTAAGGACAATGTTATAAAATCCAAATAATGCAGTCATGAATGTATTATTTTATGTGGAATCCCTTACCCCAATTATTTATTAAAATTTAGGGTTGAATTAAGATTTATGCCTTTCGCAGTAATTTGCACTTGCTTTTATTTGTAAAAAACACTTTTCTATATCTATACCTAATAATAAAGGAGCTAACGTTTCCGTGGTTTAGTCCGCAACAATGCGCTTTCGTCCATCGTTCTTTACGCCTTTGTGCGCCGCACGTGAGCCTTTTGGTTTGCTTGGTACAACACGTTACGTGTTCGGGTAGAGCTAAAATTCCATCAAGGATTCCTTCCTAGCGTTGTACGAGAGCTTCATACGTCGAGCCGTGTACGTTTTGGTTTCCTTCCTACAACATGCTGCATGTCCAAGTAGATCCAAGTCCATCACCGATTCCTTCTTACCGCTGCGTCGTGTATATATACCCTATTTATATACCCAATACCCTGGTAAGCTACATGGACGGGCCTGTGGCGGCCAAATCAGTTTTCCCGTGCGTGAGTAGCACGGAGTATACCAGCTAATCCATTGATCGTTCAAGGCTTTGGCCTGAACAACATCTGAATCTCAGAAAATTAATCCCGGAACATGCGTGCATACCGGGCCAGCCGTCACCATGGATCCCGGCCAAGGTCCCTGCGGTCATGTATCCAAGCTCTCCGCCGCCATGGATCCCGTCTCAAAACCATACCGCTGCTCTGGAATAGCTTGTGCGTCAAACGAGCTCCAAAAGTACCGCTGATCTGGAAGTCCGCCGCCATGGTTTATGAGAAGCTACCGCCCACGAATATACAGGGAGAGTAGCTGTTGTTGTCACGCCAACAGCCAATTGGCTTCCAATTAATTCAGCAGCAACCAGACGTGCCTCCTTCACATGAAACTTTTGCGGCGGCCAGTGACGAAGTCGCCGAGGACGAACCTGATATCCTCATGCGGTTCCCTGTATATGTACATGTGAGATCGACGAGATCGATATGAAGATCGATACCAGGACGAAAACTACGCAATATATCTGCGGAACATCGATAAACCGCATCGACTCCACACGATCCCGCCGACGGCCAGATCAACGGGACCTACGTGCTCCAGACAGGAGCAGCGGTTGTACGGTGCTGCCATCGATCGAACTACAGCTCACGAGCATTGACAAGATATGGCTATTGGCTATGCCGTGTTCTCCATCCTCCGGCACAATGCGGCCGCGTGGGCTCGCCCGGGTCTTCCCGCTCGACAGCGCGTTGAGATGGTTTAGGAGGTAGAGTCGATGGCACACGCCGGCAATGTCGAGGTCCCCAAACCAGGATCAGCGCAAGGTAGCTAGGTGATCCACCTCACCCTGGGTGCAATATAGCCTTCACAGCTTGGCCTCGACGATGCTCGGCTCCAGCTATTGTTCAAGGAGATGCCCAACAAGGAGGGACAACATCCGCCAGCGGTTGTAAAAGACCGAGCTGTAGTTGCAAGTGGATTTCGACTCCTTCCCAAAAATCGGACTCGCTAGGGGGGAGAGATTCCCCACCTGAATCTATTGCATTCGAAAAAAGGCTCAAAAGCCAAGTATTTACAGCAGAGGTAAATGAGACAAATAGATATAAGGTAGGGTGATGTCTACGGGAGCTTCTATTCTTGTAGACAGTGTTAGGCCTCCAAGAGCAGAGGTTTGTAGAACAGCAGCAAGTTTCCCTTAAGTGGATCACCCAAGGTTTATCGATCTTAGGGAGGAAGAGGTCAAAGATATCCCGCTCATTCAACCCTGCAACCACAAAGCAAGAAGTCTCTTGTGTCCCCAACACACCTAATAGGTGCACTAGTTCGGCGAAGAGATAGTGAAATACAGGTGGTATGAATGTATATGAGCAGTAGCAACGACACCAGAAAAGTGCTTTGCCCAGGACTGGCGTGTGATGGATGGTGGTAATATTGCAGGCAGTAGTAAAACAGTAAACAAGCAGTGATAGCAGTATTTAGGAACAAGGCCTAGGGATTATACTTTCACTAGTGGACACTCTCAACATTGATCACATAACAGAATAAAATAGATGCTAGACTCTACACCCTCTTGTTGGATGATGAACACCACTAATCGTGTAGGATTACACGAACCCTCAATGCCGGAGTTAACAAGCTCCACAATATTCGATGTTCATATTTAAATAACCTTAGAGTGCACGACAAATCAACATAACCAAACCAAGTACTAACATAGCATGCACACTGTCACCTTCACGCTACGAAAGGCGGCATAGATCACATCAATACTATCATAGCAATAGTTAACTTCATAATCTACAAGAGATCACAATCATAGCCTACGCCAAGTACTAACACGATGCACACATCGTCACCATTACACCGTGCAGGAGGAATAAACTACTTTAATAACATCACTAGAGTAGCACATAGATATATTGTGATACAAAACACATTGCAATCATAAAGAGATATAAATAAGCACTTCACTACGCCATTCATAACGGTGAATAAGTATTCAGTGAAATATAGCCTAAGAGACCCACACGGTGCACACACTTGTCACCTTTACACACGTGGGACAAGGAGTCTCCGGAGATCACATAAGTAAAATCCACTTGACTAGCATAATGACATCTAGATTACAAGCATCATCATATGAATCTCAATCATGTAAGGCAGCTCATGAGATTATTGTATTGAAGTACATAGGAGAGAGATGAACCACATAGCTACCGGTACAGCCCCGAGCCTCGATGGAGAACTACTCCCTCCTCATGGGAGACGAGCAGCGGTGATGAAGATGGCGGTGGTGTCGATGGAGGAGCCTTCCGGGGGCACTTCCCCGTCCCGGCAGCGTGCCGGAACAGAGACTCCTGTCCCCCAGATCTTGGCTTCGCGATGGCGGCGTCTCTGGAAGGTTTCTTGTACC
This sequence comes from Lolium rigidum, assembly GCF_022539505.1. Lineage (NCBI taxonomy): Eukaryota > Viridiplantae > Streptophyta > Magnoliopsida > Poales > Poaceae > Lolium > Lolium rigidum. The sequence goes on along the minus strand of NC_061512.1, from coordinate 105,526,954 downwards.
GTGGCTTTTTCGTATCGAGGTTTTAGGTCTGGGACCTTTATATAGGCGAAGAGGCGGAGTCGGAGGGGTGACGAGGCGGTGAGGGGGTATGGCGGCGCGGCCAGGGCCTGGGCCGCGCCGGCCTACCTCCTGGGCCCCCTGTGGGTCCACTCTGGCGACTCTCGGGTGTTCTGGATGCTTCGGGGATTCTAAGATGCTGGGCGTTGATTTCGTCCGATTCCGAGAATATTTCCTTACTAGGATTTCTGAAACCAAAAACAGCAGAAAACAGAACTGGCCCTTCGGCATCTCGTCAATAGGTTAGTTCCGGAAAACGCATAAATATGACATAAAGTATGCATAAAACATGTAGATATCATCAATAATGTGGCATGGAACATAAGAAATTATCGATACGTCGGAGACGTATCAGCATCCCCAATCTTAGTTTCTGCTCGTCCCGAGCAGGTAAACGATAACAAAGATAATTTCTGAAGTGACATGCCATCATAACCTTGATCATACTATTGTAAGCATATGTAATGAATGCAGCGATCAAAACAATGTATATGACATGAGTAAACAACTGAATCATAAAGCAAAGACTTTTCATGAATAGTACTTCAAGACAAGCATCAAAGTCTTGCATAAGAGTTAACTCATAAAGCAATAAATTCATAATAAAGGTATTGAAGCAACACAAAGGAAGATTAAGTTTCAGCGGTTGCTTTCAACTTGTAACATGTATATCTCGTGGATATTTGTCAATGCAAAGCAATATAACAAGTACGATAAGCAAGTATGTAAGAATCAATGCACAGTTCACACAAGTGTTTGCTTCTTGAGATGGAGAGAAATAGGTGAACTGACTCAACATAAAAGTAGAAGAATGGTCCTTCAAAGAGGAAAGCATCGATTGCTATATTTGTGCTTGCGCTTTGGTTTTGAAAACATATAGAGAGGTTTTTGTTGTTATCAACGAATGGTAGCGGGTACTCTAACCCCCTTGCCAGACAAACCTTCAAAGAGCGACTCCCATGAATTATTTTTATTTTTGGGTGGCACTCCTTCCAACCTTTCTTTCACAAACCATGGCTAACCGAATCCTCGGGTGCCTGCCAACAATCTCATACCATGAAGGAGTGCCTTTTTATTTTAGTTTTATTATGATGACACTCCTCCCCACCTTTGCTTTCTCAAGCCATGGCTAACCGAATCCTTCGGGTGCCGTCCAACAATCACATACCATGGAGGAATGTCTATTTTTGTTAATTAATTTGGGACTGGGAATCCCATTGTCAGCTCTTTTTTGCAAAATTATTGGATAAGCGGATGAAGCCACTAGTCCATTGGTGAAAGTTTCCCAACAAGATTGAAAGATAAACACCACATACTTCCTCATGAGCTATAAAACATTGACACAAATCAGAGGTGATAAATTTTGAATTGTTTAAAGGTAGCACTCAAGCAATTTACTTTGGAATGGCGGAGAAATACCATGTAGTAGGTAGGTATGGTGGACACAAATGGCATAGTGGTTGGCTCAAGGATTTTGGATGCATGAGAAGTATTCCCTCTCGATACAAGGCTTAGGCTAGCAAGGTTGTTTGAAACAAACACAAGGATGAACCGGTGCAGCAAAACTCACATAAAAGACATATTGTAAACAATATAAGACTCTACACCGTCTTCCTTGTTGTTCAAACTCAATACTAGAAATTATCTAGACCTTAGAGAAACCAATTATGCAAACCAAATTTTAGCAAGCTCTATGTATTTCTTCACTAATAGGTGCAAGGTATATGATGCAAGAGCTTAAACATGAGCACAACAATTGCCAAGTATCACATTATTCAAGACATCATACCAATTACTACATGTAGCATTTCCCGTTTCCAACCATATAACAATTAACGAAGCAGTTTCAACCTTCGCCATGAACATTAAGAGCTAAGAACACATGTGTTCATACGAACCAGCGGAGCGTGTCTCTCTCCCACACAAGCATTTATTCAAACAAAAACAAAAACAAAAGCACACAGACGCTCCAAGTAAAGTACATAAGATGTGACCGAATAAAAATATAGTTTCAAGAGAAGGAACTCGATAATTTGTCGATGAAGAAGGGGATGCCTTGGGCATCCCCAAGCTTAGATGCTTGAGTCTTCTTGAAATATGCAGGGATGAACCACCGGGGCATCCCCAAGCTTAGAGATTTCACTCTTCTTGATCATAGTATATCATCCTCCTCTCTTGACCCTTGAAAACTTCCTCCACACCAAACTCAAAACAACTCATTAGAGAGTTAGTGCACAATCAAAATATACATGTTCAGAGGTGACATAATCATTCTTAACACTTCGGACATTGCACAAAGCTACTGAAAGTCAATGGAATCGAAATATCCATCGAGCATAGCAAAATAGGCAATGCGAAATAAAAGGCAGAATCTGTCAAAACAGAACGGTTCGTAAAGACGAATTTTATTGAGGCACCGAGACTTGCTCAAATGAAAATGCTCAAATTGAATGAAAGTTGCGTACATATCTGAGGATCACTCACGTAAATTGTCTTAATTTTCTGAGTTACCTACGAGAATTAGGCCCAGATTCGTGACGGCAAGAAATCTGATTCTACGCGCAGTAATCCAAATCTAGTATCAACCTTTCTATCAAAGACTTTACTTGGCACAACAATTCAACAAAACTAAGATAAGGAGAGGTTGCTACAGTAGTAACAACTTCCAAGACTCAAATATAAAATAGAGGTACTGTAGTAAAATAAACACATGGGTTATCTCCCAAGAAGTTCTTTCTTTATAGCCATTAAGATGGGCTCAGCGAGTTTTAATGATGCACTCGCAAGAAATAGTATTTGAAGCAAAAAAGAGCATCAAGAGGCAAATTCAAAACACATTTAAATCTAACATGCTTCCTATGCATAGGAATCTTGTAAATAAACAAGTTCATGAAGATCAAAGTAACAAGCATAGGAAGATAGAACAAGTGTAGCTTAAAAAATTTCAGCACATAGAGAGGTGTTTTAGTAACATGAAAATTTCTACACCCATATTTTCCTCTCTCATAATAACTTTCAGTAGCATCATGAGCAAACTCAACAATATAACTATCACATAAAACATTCTTATCATGAGTCTCATGCAAAAAATTATTACTCTCCACATAAGCATAATCAATTTTATTAGTAATAGTGGGAGCAAATTCAACAAAGTAACTATCATTATTATTTTCATCATCAAATATAGGAGGCATATTGTAATCATAATCAAATTTATCCTCCATAACAGTCGGCACCAAAAGACTACTATCATTATAATCATCATAAATAGGAGGCAAAGTATCATCAAAGTAAATTTCCTCCTCAAAATGCTTGGGGGACTAAAAATATCATGCTCATCAAAGCCAGCTTCCCCAAGCTTAGAATTTTCCATAGCATTAGCAACAATAGTGTTCAAAGCATTCATATTAATAACATTCGCATTAGCATGCATATAAAGTTCCATGGGTTTTTTAATTCTCTCTTCAAACACATCATGTCCTAATTCAAGATAAAGTTCATAAAGATCTCTCATATTTTTGTTGTTTTCCATTATGCCTAACTAGTGTAAACAAGAAACAACAATATGCAATTGCAGGATCTAAAGGAAATAGCTTCGAGCACAAACACAATGGCGCCAGAAAAGTACTGTTAACTGGAACCGAAGTATGAGTGCCTTTTACCTTTCCTCCGCGGCAACGGCGCCAGAAAAGTGCTTGATGTCTACGGGAGCTTCTATTCTTGTAGACAGTGTTGGGCCTCCAAGAGCAGAGGTTTGTAGAACAGCAGCAAGTTTCCCTTAAGTGGATCACCCAAGGATTATCGATCTCAAGGAGGAAGAGGTCAAAGATATCCCTCTCATGCAACCCTGCAACCACAAAGCAAGAAGTCTCTTGTGTCCCCAACACACCTAATAGGTGCACTAGTTCGGCGAAGAGACGGTGAAATACGGGTGGTATGAATGTATATGAGCAGGTAGCAACGGCACCAGAAAAGTGCTTTGCCCAGGACTGGCGTGTGATGGATGGTGGTAATATTGCAGGCAAGTACAGATACGATAAAACGAGTAAACAAGCGGTGATAGCGAGTATTTAGGAACAAGGCCTAGGGATCATACTTTCACTAGTGGACACTCTCAACTTTGATCACATAACAGAATAAATAGATAGATGCTAGACTCTACACTCTCTTGTTGGATGATGAACACCACTAATCGTGTAGGATTACACGAACCCTCAATGCCGAAGTTAACAAGCTCCACAATATTCGATGTTCATATTTAAATAACCTTAGAGTGCACGACGGATCAACATAACCAAACCAAGTACTAACATAGCATGCACACCTGTCACCTTCACGCTACGAAAGGAGGCATAGATCGCATCAATACTATCATAGCAATAGTTAACTTCATAATCTACAAGAGATCACAATCATAGCCTACGCCAAGTACTAACACGATGCACACACTCTGTCACCATTACACCGTGCAAGAGGAATAAACTACTTTAATAACATCACTAGAGTAGCACATAGATATATTGTGATACAAAACACATTGCAATCATAAAGAGATATAAATAAGCACTTCACTATGCCATTCATAACGGTGAATAAGTATTCGTGAAATATAGCCTAAGAGAACCACACGGTGCACACACGATCACCTTTACACACGTGGGACAAGGAGTCTCCGGAGATCACATAAGTAAAATCCACTTGACTAGCATAATGACATCTAGATTACAAGCATCATCATATGAATCTCAATCATGTAAGGCAGCTCATGAGATTATTGTATTGAAGTACATAGGAGAGAGATGAACCACATAGCTACCGGTACAGCCCCGAGCCTCGATGGAGAACTACTCCTCCTCATGGGACACGGCAGCGGTGATGAAGATGGTGGTGGTGTCGATGGAGGAGCCTCCGGGGGCACTTCCCCGTCCCGGCAGCGTGCGGGAACAGGACTCTGTCCCCCAGATCTTGGCTTCGCGATGGCGGCGGCTCTGGATGGTTTCTCGTACCGTGGCTTTTTCGTATCGAGGTTTTAGGTCTGGGACCTTTATATAGGCGAAGAGGCGGAGTCGGAGGGGCGACGAGGCGGTGAGGGGGTATGGCGGCGCGGCCAGGGCCGGGGCCGCGCCGGCCTACCTCCTGGGCCCCCTGTGGGTCCACTCTGGCGACTCTCGGGTGTTCTGGATGCTTCCGGGGATTCTAAGATGCTGGGCGTTGATTTCGTCCGATTCGAGAATATTTCCTTACTAGGATTTCTGAAACTAAAAACGAGTAGAAAACGACAAGCCGGCCCTTCGGCATCTCGTCAATAGGTTAGTTCCGAAAAACGCATAAATATGACATAAAGTATGCATAAAACATGTAGATATCATCAATAATGTGGCATGGAACATAAGAAATTATCGATACGTCGGTGTCGTCGTGGCGAACGCAGCAGATGCCATGGGATGGCTTAAGTCGGGGCCGAATGGGCGCTAGAGGATTCGGGGGAGGGTTTGCGACTAGATGGGATGAACTTCCGGATGCTTTCCTCAAGAACACACCCAAAGGCCGGTATGCAAGAAGAGAGACAAGAGGAAGAACTCTTTACTAGATCGCTTGCTTCATTGATCTCAACATGATTACAGGTGTCTTGGGTACAAGTTCTATCGTCTAATCTCTCTGTCGAACGCGCGCCCGTAAGAGGCGGTGCCCCCTCTCCTTATATAGGGGAGAGGGTGGCTTACGTAACAAGAAACCCTAATGGCATCTTTGATTGGACAAACTACTTTACAAAGCTACTTTAATCATGGATGACGCCGGGGTCTTCTTTAATCGGGGACGCGACGTCCTCCGCTTCTTTCGGCGTCACCTCTTTCTTTGGCGCCGGGGCTCTGATTAAAGCTACCTTGCTTAGCTCATCCTTGTCTTCTAGCTCGAAGAGAATCTTTGACCGAGTCCCGCCGACGAGCCCTTCCTTCCGGTATCTTCTTTACCAGGTTCCGGTATACCCCTCTTGGGGATACCGGCTTAGCTTCACTTAGCCGAATTCTTTCCTTAGTGTTCCGGTAAGAATATTAAACCGGTATCTCGATGGATCAAACCATCCGGTTTGGCATGCCTTTGGCATACCGGGGGTTATCCCCCAACATTAGTCCCCGAAGCTGGTATAGTCCGGAGGATTCTATCCTACGGACCATGCCGGGTTTTCATGTTTATAGGATACCGGTTTAATCTCTCCGGCTTTGAGCTTGGATCCGGCATCTTTGCCCTTATTCGTCTTTTCTCTCTTTGCAAGGTATTCCCCGGCATCTCTTTTCCCCGGTATCATTCGCATTTACTCTTTCCTCGGCGAAGTCAAGAATATCTCGGGCCCCGCGCCTGTCAGTGACATGCGCACCGCTAGCGGCGCGCCGGTGTCGGTTGATCATTTCGCTTCGACTCCCGCGCGTGCATTAAATGCACCACTGCGGATCCCACTAGCCACTTCGGATCCGTGTGTGCCTCCGCGTGCCTTCTTGTTTATTCGCGTGTACCTCCTTGCCACGTGGCGGCCCGCGGTGCGAACCGTCGCGGCCCGCGAAGCGAACCGCCGCGGCCCGACGGTTTTCGGCCCACGCTTCTCTCTTCTTTATTAGGAGAACTACCCCTTCTTCTTCCTCTTCTTGCATTCTCCATCCTTCGCGCGTAGTGTTCTTCGCTCGCTGTGCCTCCGCCGTTCTCCGTCCGCCGTCGTCCGCTCGAGGCTTTGCTGCCCGGCGAACTCACGTCGCTTCTCCGCCGGACCTCGCCGTGCGGAAATCCTTCGCAGCGCCTCCGTTGCGACCGCCGCATTCTCTCTTCTTCGCGCCCTTCACCGCTTCGCCGTCGACGGTGCTCGTCGGCGACCGTTGACCCGCTCCTTCGCCGGTGAACATCTTCCCCAGCAACCGCGCCACCGAGGTTAGTACCAATCTCACTTTGCTTGCCATTTGCTCGTTTTCTAGATCTTGGGTCGACAGTGTTCTTATTTCCTCTTTTTCTTGATTTTCTTCTTACTCGTAGATCTTCGCGCGGGTTCAACCGTAGGATTTCTGTTTTTCGCCTCCAAACCAATGTCTAGCGAGGAATCTTCCTCTCGCTTCTTCTTCTTCCTCCTCCGCGGTAGCCGGCGTAGACAATCTTCCGGTGGATCTACGGCTTCGGATCCGATGGACACCGATTCGGCAGCCGGCAGGAATCCGTAGCCGCCAAGGATCCGGTAGCCACCAAGAATCCGGTAGCTCTAGCCAAGCTTCCGGCGCAGAGCCTTCCCCTATCACTCGCGGAGCCTGGATGGGTTCCAATGTTACCGAATACGAGATCGATTGGCTATACCGGTCCCGCAGGATTCCGGAAGGGGTAACCTGCCGGCTTCCCGGTGACGAAATCGAACCGGTGCTCCAGCCCGGTGAACATGTTGTTTTCCTTGCTCATTTTGAGCTTGGCTTCGGCCTTCCTGCTTCGCCTTTTTTCTGGGAGTTCTTAAATTTCTATGAACTCCAACCTCATCACCTCCTCGGCAACGCCATTTTTTATCTTTCCTGTTTTGCCACCTTCATGGAGGCCTATATCGGCATTCGTCCCACTCGTGAGACGTTTGCCCGCTTCTTTGCTCTGCGGATTAATTCCGTTCGGGGCAAGGAGATTCCTAAGCCCAAACCGCCCGTGCGGTGCGGGTCTTGCATCGTCGGCTCCCGCCAAGGGAGCACTTTCTTCAAATTCTCCGGCCTCGAGTCCTGCCGCGCCTGGCTAGGAACTTTCTTCTACGTGAAGAACAACGGCCCCGCTAACCTCATCGATCTACCGCCCTTCAACGCGGCGCCGCCCAGCAGAGCCAATTGGAGCTACCACCCGAAGACGGATCACATCGAAACCAACCGGGTGGTGCGCTTCATGGCAACTTTGAAGAAGGAGACTAACATCTGCTCGGATGATATCATCCGCACTTTTATCTTGCGCCGGGTGCTTCCTCTCAAGCGCCGACAGCATAGGATGAGCGAAATGTACGGTCCTGGCGATCCCACCAAGATCACAGGCCGTCCTCTTAGCAAGAAGGACGTCGTCCGCAAGGCTAGGCAGATCTGCCAAACTGCCATGCCGTTTGGTCGAGAATGGGGCCTCCTTCCCCTCGGCACTACTAACCCTCCGACCCAAGAAGTAAGAGATTACGTAATTAGGGTCGGTTTGCCGCTAACTTTTTTGCTCTTGTTAACCTTCTTTTTTCTTGTTTCAGGCCAAGGACCGCTTCCCCACCATTCACGCAGAGCGGCGTGGGATCTGCGTGAAGCGCGCGCTTGATTCCTTCGACCCGGATCCTTACATCCGTTGGAAGGATCTGAAGATGGGCAAGACTCCGCCTGCGCGCCTTGGCAGATCTCCACCGAAGCCAACCGGCTCTTCCGATGACCTGTCCATGCTTGAGGTACTTTTCTTTTCCGATTTCTTATACTTCTCTCGTTATTGCATTCTTGCGAATATTTTCTTAGCTATGTTTAACTCATAGATCCACGAGCACGTGCCGCCGTTGCGCGCCGAGGCCGGTCATGAGTTTGTGGACAAGCTCATGGCCCATGGCCAGAAGCATAAGGCGCCGGCATCCGATGCCGGTTCCAGCCGAGCCCCTCCCTCTAAACGCTTCCGGACGGAGCCTTTGGGGGAGAAGGAAGTAGGCATGCGGCGCTACGGGCGCAAGCGATGCCGACCGCTTCCGGGTAAGTTTCTTGTTTTCTTGCTTGCCTCTTTTTGCCAAGTTCTTTTTCCGGTTGCTTTTCTCCAACTGTTTTTCTTTCTTTTTCTCAGCCCTGCGCTCCAAGCTTGGCTCAAGGCCAGAGGGCTCTGAAGGTTCCGCAAGGACCTCAACCCCTCCTCCTCGCTCAAGCCCGGCACCATCTGGTGCCGGCAACACCTCTGCCTCCCCTCTGGGGGCACAACAAGTTTGGGCGTGCGGCCCCTACACCGCCGGAACACCGCACGGAGGAGGATTCTTTCCTTCCCTCCGGAGAACCGGGATACCGGCGCCGGCAACATCGGCGCCGAGGAAGAAGCTGCCGGGCGGGCGGAGCCTTCGGCTCCTCCCGTCCTTGAAAAGAAGACAACTTCCGCGCCGGAAACTTCCGTGCCGGAGAAGTTCCAACCTGGGTGGTGCCCCTAGCGCACCCCCTTCTCCAAGAACCACTCCAACGCCACCACCGGATGCGCCTCGCCCCAAACCTACCGGGGCTGCTCCAACTGCGCCGCCACTCAAGCTCTCCAAGCTTGTTAAGGGGAAGGCGACGGCCTCCAAGGCCCCTTCCGGTGGACAGCAGCCCTTGGTGCTGCATGTCTCCAAGGCCGCCGGTGCTTGCCGGCGAGAAGGCCACCGGCCTGCTCGGCCGCATCACCGAGTTCCGGCGCGGGGGCCGGGAGGCTGGGGCATCCGCTGCCCTATGCCCAGCGGTGGAATGCCGCGGATGTGACCCCGGCGACCCACGGCGTGGGCAAGGACAGGGCAGCCGGTGCCGGATCCCTGCTGGGGACCGATGTTCCGAGGAGCATTTCATGCGGCTCCGCCGAGCCGTGAAGGAGCTCGACAACGCGTGGTTTGACTCCACGAATAATCTGAGGGTAAGTTTCCAGCACTTTTTTCAACTTTCGCCGGTTCCCTTACTTCCGGATTTTTCTATCTTTTCTTCGGTTTCATGCCGGTTTCTCTCTTGTCTATCTTCCCAGTCCCGAGTTTTGTGGTGAGAGCGCAGCTTTTAGCACAAAACTTTAACTTAAAAACTTAGCATGAAACCGGCATTGCCAGGTCCCGAGTTTCGGGTTAAGAACCTTGTTCTTAGCGCAAAACTTAGCTAAAAACGCACGAAACTAGCACTGCCGGTCCCGAGTTTCGGGTTAAGAACCTTGTTCTTAGCGCAAAACTTAGCTTAAAAATGCGCGAAACTAGCACTGCCAGTCCCCGAGCTTCGGGTTAAGAACCTTGTTCTTAGCGCAAAACTTAGCTAATCTCTTTTTCTTGAACAGCTCATGGTCGACGCTCGGAAGGTCCTCTTTGAGGAGCTTCTATGGGAGCATCGGGATCTCGCTGAGGCACACGATAAGTGCCAAGGTAAGTTTTTGTACCGTCGGCATCTTTTTACCGGAAACCTTTTTTCCTCCTAACACTTATAATTTTTGCTTAACAGTGATCCCGGAAGCTTCCATTGAGGCTCTCAAGGAGCAGCTCGCCGCCGCCCAATGTATAACTTTCCCTCTTTCCTGTTGGCTTCGTTTTCTTTTCATCTTAATAGTACAACTTTGTTAACATCTTCTTTTCCGGGTTTCAGGGGAGAAGGACCAGCTCATCCGGCAGCATCAGGAGGAGCTGAGCGCCCAAAGACCAGCTACCGGGAGCTCAAGTCCCGGTTCATCCAGACTGGGCCTTGACCATGCTAAGGCTCTGAAAGCTGCTGAAGCTGACGCAGCGGCCAAGATGCATGAGGCTCTTGAGGATGCCGGCAACTCCAACATGGTGTTGCAGGCTGAGCTGGAGGAGCTGGCCAAGGTGCAGAAAGCTGCCGAGGAGAAGGTCGCGCGGCTCGAGGCGGAGCGGAAGGAGTACGACCGGCTGGTCGTGCAAACTGATACACATGCCTACCGTAAGTTTCTTCCTTTTCCCTTTTCCGATTTCTGTTTATAAGCTTTTTTCTTCCGATCATATTTGCTTTCCGTTATCTTTCTTTCCGGTTGCATTTTCTTCCGGATGCCTTTCCTTAGCCTCTTTCTTTCTTTGCACAGGCCTCTTCCCAGACTCTCAGAGGATCGCCATCAAGAAGGTTGATGAGCACCGCGTTGCCCAGGCCCAGAAGAATCTTGACGTGCCGTGGACCCCCTATGACCATCTGGTTGCGCTGAACGCGCGGGTGTGTCTCACATGCGCGCCATAGATCGTAACCTCTCTGATATTCCTGATGTAGCTACCCAGCTCTTCAGGACTCTGTGGCCTGGCGAGGAGGTGCCGGATACTTTCTCGCTGATCAGCGATCGCCTCAAGGGATCCGGCAGGAGGATCCGTGAGTGGCAGTGCTCCGCTGCCCGCGCTGGAGCAGACTCTGCACTCCGCGTCGCCTGTTCGTGGTATCCTGAGCTGAACTTGGACGCCCTCACCAGAGTGCGCGAAGGTGCGGAAACCGATTTGGACCCGATCCTCACCGCTAGCGGCGAGGATCGCGCGTACCACATCGCGGAGTACGCCGATATGCGCACCTTCATCCCTCCCCTCCCCGACGTTCAAGACTATCTCGACGAGGAGGAGGATGAAGCCGAGGAGGAGTCTCGGGCGATGCCGGTGCCGGCGATGCTCCTCAGGCCCCGCCGCTCGATCATCTACTGCTTGA
>NC_061512.1:105425834-105515443 GCF_022539505.1 Lolium rigidum | reverse complement strand
ATGGCAAAAAACAAAAACACGGATTCTATGATGTTGTTTTTATTTATTTGAAATATTCGGGTTACAATTTTTGGAAACCGCTCATGGCCAATATGAAAATCCTTGATCTCGCATACCCACATGGATCACCGTATTTTTTAAAAAATTCATAAAGTGAGATTTGAAATTTAAGGCATATCCTAATAATTCCATGATTTACTCTATTAACTTGCAAGATCTTGAGCTAAAGAGCTTGTATTAGTCTCCAAAATAATACGTATAAACTCAACAGCAACAAGAAATGAAGGTTTATCGTCTAAAGAGGATGCCATGTGGGGGCCCATGAGCCACAGCTGCCTTTCAACAATTCAAAGGCGGTAAGACCAAAAAAGTCAAGTATCCCGAAATAGGGGTCAAAAATAAATCATAGAAAGGAAACTTTATAGTTCAAAGAGGCTGACATGGGACAGATCTGCCAGCAGCATCCTCATCACTCTCAAAGCTCAGCAGCGGATCAAAAGAAAAAAAAAGGAAAATAGCCAGAAATTAGGGTAAAAAGTAAATCCAACGAAGCTGAAACTCTTGATTCATACATAGAAGAACACAGGGGACCGAACCGTCCAACATCGTCCTCACCGCTTTCAAAGGCCTCAGTAGGGGATCAAAAAGAAAGGCAAACAGCCAGAAATTAGGGTAAAATAAATCCGTGCACGTGAAAGGTTTATTGTTCATAGAGGCTGACATGGTGGACCCATGAGCCAAACAGCCCTCCCTCAATTTCAAAGGCGGCATAGGATCGAAAGAAAAGTGTGACCAAAAATCAGGGTAAAAATCCAAGAAAGAAACTTTTATTGTACATAGAGGGTGACATGCGGGTCCCATGAGCCAACACTACTCCATGTCAGAGGCGGTATGAGATCGAAAGAAAAAGGCAAGTGGACTAAATATCAGGAGCCAAAATAATCCAAGAAAGGAAAATTCTTATTGTACATAGAGGATGACATATGGGTCTCATTTTGCAGCGCTGTCTCAACGTTTAAAAAGTGTATGAGATCGAAAGAAAAGTGCGCGCCAAACATCAGTATTCAAATATAATCCATAAGAAAAGAAACTTTATTGTACATAGAGTATGACATACGGGTCCCATTTTTCAGCAAGGGTCTTAACGCTTTCCAAGGGCACGTGATCAAAGAAAAGGAAGGGACCAAATATCAGGAGCTAAAAATAATCCAATAAAGAACTTATTGTACATAGAGGATGACATGTGGTCCTTTTTGCAAAGTAAATGGGTCTCAATGCTTTCCAAGAAGGCACTGGGATCAAAAGAAAAAGGAAGTAGACAGAAATCACGGTAAAAAAATAATTCAAGCAAAGGAAACTTTTATTCTACATAGAGGATGAATTGCGACCACGAGCCAGCGGCTTCCTCAACGCTTTCAGAGGTGGCATGATACCGAAAGAAAAAGGCAAGTGACAAATATCGGGTCCCAAAATAATCCAAGAAAACGCTTATTGTACGTGAGGATGACATGCGGGTCACATTTGCGCCAGCTGCTCAACGCCAGTTGGCATGAGATCGAAAGAAAAAGGCAAGTAACAAATATCGAGAGCCAAAATATCCACAAAGAAACCTCTTTATTGTGCATAGAGATGATATGTGTCCTATTTTGCAGCAAGCGGTCTCGACGTTGCCAAGGCAGCAAAGGACCAAAAGAAAAGGAGTAGGCAGAAATCATGGGGTCAAAAATACAAGAGAAGAAATATTTTAATTGGGCCGCATCTGGCCATATGGGCCTTTGAACTATCCTGCCGGATGCCTTTGACTCGCATCTGATTTCATCCCATCCAAAACAGGAAAGTCCTATATTCGCAAAAAACAAAAAACAAGGGGAGATTCAACATATGAGTTTGTTTATGTAAAAATAAAGATCTAATTTCTATCTGTTTGCTAGCTCGGGAGCGAAATACACTTGTTTATTGTGCTGCTTGAAATAATCAAGATATCACATGCTTGTTGTACCGGGAGGTCGGCATCGGGACCCATGATCTCGCCGGGGTCATCAACGTTTTTAAAGGCGGCAGGGGTAGAAAGAAAATAATAAACCAAAAAATCAGCTGGTAAAAAAATCAATGAAAAAAAAGAAACATTTATCGCTACTGAGAGGCCGGTCACGGTGACCCCGCATACCACCGCATGTTGTAGTATACAAGTCAGCTGATATGATCTTCGTGAAGGACTTCTTCACAATTGTCATATACCTCGAGTTGTACAACGTAAACATTGTAGGTCATAACACTCCGTAGATATTATTACAAACATGGTCTTAACAAGTTGGTATTCTCACGGAGTCCGATAGAGAACACCCTAAGATACTACTTAAGTACGATTACAACTCACATCTATATATGAAAGAGAGCTCAACAACTTATTTAGGTAAGTTCTACGCTGCTCGGCTCTATGATACTAGGGTATATCACTACTCCTCCGCTCTCATTCATGTCGGTTCCGTAGACTATCCCATAGTCTACTCTTCAACTCCTCCCGGTAAGATAAGGTTCCTCGTAGACCAGCTCGTAGTCTCCTTTCGGTGCTCCATCGGCGATGAGCCTCCACTCCCGTATCACGGTCTAGCAAGGGTGTCGAAAGAAAGTGAGTACGAGAGGTACTCGGCAAGTTCAAAATAGTAAAAGGTGTTTGATGCACTAGCTACGACCATTGATCAGGAAATCGCGGGTCAATGCATGTTTTGAAAACATTTCTTCAAAAGGTTGCTTTTATTATAAAAACTATGCCCGTCGATCTTCACGGGTTGACCAGAACTTCGTGGAGTTACTTTCTGCAGACGTTCGCAGCTTCCTCTCCCGGAACAAGGAGTGACAGCCACAATTTGATACACTCTGCAGAGGTGCGTTACTTTTCCCATAAGAGATCCCATCCTTTTTGCCATCCGCAGGGACTTGCCCCCGTTCACACTTCCTTGGGTGTGAGGCTAGGAAAGAAGATCCAAGCCCACACCGCCTTCTCCGCGACCTCGCAAAACCCACCCTTTTGTCCACCCGTACACCCCCGGTAGACGTCTCCCGATCATATGGCTTTACCCACTGTGTACTTTGGACAATCCATCATAGACGGTAGAGCCAGTCATCCACATGGATGGGGATTTAAAAGGCCATCCCAACCTATGGCAGTGCCTCCAGCACCCCGCAGCTCTAACCAGTCCGTTGGCATGCAGGAGGGAAAATATACATCTGGCTTCCCTAAAGCCATTATAGATCTTATGGTTAACGCGGTATGTACGGCGCTAGAATCACTTGGACGGTATTGGTAATTACTCCTAGGTTAATATAACCCATGCAATGGAACCTCCACCATATCAACACAACCATGGTTCCATTGCCAGCCACATAGTCATATTCATAATTGGAAAAATAACATTTTATTTGCCATGCAGGAATGGTAAGTATATAGCTTTGCAGTAAAGTAATAGAAAATACTCAAATCGGTATGAGCAAGGGTGAACTTGCCTGTTGACTGCGAGATAGTGCGGTTCAATGCAGTGGATGGAACCTGGACCTCGGGTTCTGTAAGAAGCATCATTGTCCGGTAAGGACAATGTTATAAAATCCAAATAATGCAGTCATGAATGTATTATTTTATGTGGAATCCCTTACCCCAATTATTTATTAAAATTTAGGGTTGAATTAAGATTTATGCCTTTCGCAGTAATTTGCACTTGCTTTTATTTGTAAAAAACACTTTTCTATATCTATACCTAATAATAAAGGAGCTTAACGTTTCCGTGGTTTAGTCCGCAACAATGCGCTTTCGTCCATCGTTCTTTACGCCTTTGTGCGCCGCACGTGAGCCTTTTGGTTTGCTTGCAGTACAACACGTTACGTGTTCGGGTAGAGCTAAAATTCCATCAAGGATTCCTTCCTAGCGTTGTACGAGAGCTTCATACGTCGAGCCGTGTACGTTTTGGTTTCCTTCCTACAACATGCTGCATGTCCAAGTAGATCCAAGTCCATCACCGATTCCTTCTTACCGCTGCGTCGTGTATATATACCCTATTTATATACCCAATACCCTGGTAAGCTACATGGACGGGCCTGTGGCGGCCAAATCAGTTTTCCCGTGCGTGAGTAGCACGGAGTATACCAGCTAATCCATTGATCGTTCAAGGCTTTGGCCTGAACAACATCTGAATCTCAGAAAATTAATCCCGGAACATGCGTGCATACCGGGCCAGCCGTCACCATGGATCCCGGCCAAGGTCCCTGCGGTCATGTATCCAAGCTCTCCGCCGCCATGGATCCCGTCTCAAAACCATACCGCTGCTCTGGAATAGCTTGTGCGTCAAACGAGCTCCAAAAGTACCGCTGATCTGGAAGTCCGCCGCCATGGTTTATGAGAAGCTACCGCCCACGAATATACAGGGAGAGTAGCTGTTGTTGTCACGCCAACAGCCAATTGGCTTCCAATTAATTCAGCAGCAACCAGACGTGCCTCCTTCACATGAAACTTTTGCGGCGGCCAGTGACGAAGTCGCCGAGGACGAACCTGATATCCTCATGCGGTTCCCTGTATATGTACATGTGAGATCGACGAGATCGATATGAAGATCGATACCAGGACGAAAACTACGCAATATATCTGCGGAACATCGATAAACCGCATCGACTCCACACGATCCCGCCGACGGCCAGATCAACGGGACCTACGTGCTCCAGACAGGAGCAGCGGTTGTACGGTGCTGCCATCGATCGAACTACAGCTCACGAGCATTGACAAGATATGGCTATTGGCTATGCCGTGTTCTCCATCCTCCGGCACAATGCGGCCGCGTGGGCTCGCCCCGGGTCTTCCCGCTCGACAGCGCGTTGAGATGGTTTAGGAGGTAGAGTCGATGGCACACGCCGGCAATGTCGAGGTCCCCAAACCAGGATCAGCGCAAGGTAGCTAGGTGATCCACCTCACCCTGGGTGCAATATAGCCTTCACAGCTTGGCCTCGACGATGCTCGGCTCCAGCTATTGTTCAAGGAGATGCCCAACAAGGAGGGACAACATCCGCCAGCGGTTGTAAAAGACCGAGCTGTAGTTGCAAGTGGATTTCGACTCCTTCCCAAAAATCGGACTCGCTAGGGGGGAGAGATTCCCCACCTGAATCTATTGCATTCGAAAAAAGGCTCAAAAGCCAAGTATTTACAGCAGAGGTAAATGAGACAAATAGATATAAGGTAGGGTGATGTCTACGGGAGCTTCTATTCTTGTAGACAGTGTTAGGCCTCCAAGAGCAGAGGTTTGTAGAACAGCAGCAAGTTTCCCTTAAGTGGATCACCCAAGGTTTATCGATCTTAGGGAGGAAGAGGTCAAAGATATCCCGCTCATTCAACCCTGCAACCACAAAGCAAGAAGTCTCTTGTGTCCCCAACACACCTAATAGGTGCACTAGTTCGGCGAAGAGATAGTGAAATACAGGTGGTATAAATAAGTATGAGCAGTAGCAACAACACCAGAAAAGTGCTTTGCCCAGGACTAGCGTGTGATTGATGGTGGTAATATTGCAGGCAGTAGAAACACAGTAAAACAGTAAACAAGAAGCGATAGCAGTATTTAGGAACAAGGCCTAGGGATCATACTTTCACTAGTGGACACTCTCAACTTTGATCACATAACAGTAATAAATAGATAGATGCTAGACTCTACACTCTCTTGTTGGATGATGAACACCACTAATTGTGTAGGATTACACGAACCCTCAATGCCGGAGTTAACAAGCTCCACAATATTCGATGTTCATATTTAAATAACCTTAGAGTGCATGACAAATCAACATAACCAAACCAAGTACTAACATAGCATGCACACTGTCACCTTCACGCTACGAAAGGAGGCATAGATCACATCAATACTATCATAGCAATAGTTAACTTCATAATCTACAAGAGATCACAATCATAGCCTACGCCAAGTACTAACACGATGCACACACTGTCACCATTACACCGTGCAGGAGGAATAAACTACTTTAATAACATCACTAGAGTAGCACATAGATATATTGTGATACAAAACACATTGCAATCATAAAGAGATATAAATAAGCACTTCACTACGCCATTCATAACAGTGAATAAGTATTCTGTGAAATATAGCCTAAGAGACCCACACGGTGCACACACTGTCACCTTTACACACGTGGGACAAGGAGTCTCCTGAGATCACATAAGTAAAATCCACTTGACTAGCATAATGACATCTAGATTACAAGCATCATCATATGAATCTCAATCATGTAAGGCAGCTCATGAGATTATTGTATTGAAGTACATAGGAGAGAGATGAACCACATAGCTACCGGTACAGCCCCGAGCCTCGATGGAGAACTACTCCCTCCTCATGGGAGACAAGCAGCGGTGATGAAGATGGCGGTGGTGTCGATGGAGGAGCCTTCCGGGGCACTTCCCCGTCCCGGCAGCGTGCCGGAACGAGACTCCTGTCCCCGGATCTTGGCTTCGCGATGGCGGCGTCTCCGGAAGGTTTCTCGTACCGTGGCTTTTCCGTATCGAGGTTTTAGGTCCGGGACCTTTATATAGGCGAAGAGGCGGAGTCGGAGGGGTGACGAGGCGGTGAGACGCATAGGCGGCGCGGCCGGGCTCCGGGCCGCGCCGGCCTACCTCCTGGGCCCCCGTGGCTCCACTCCGGCGACTCTCGGTGTTCGGATGCTTCCGGGGATTCTAAGATGCTGGGCGTTGATTTCGTCCGATTCCGAGAATATTTCCTTACTAGGATTTCTGAAACCAAAAACAGCAGAAAACAGGAACTGGCCCTTCAGCATCTCGTCAATAGGTTAGTTCCGGAAAACGCATAAATATGACATAAAGTATGCATAAAACATGTAGATATCATCAATAATGTGGCATGGAACATAAGAAATTATCGATACGTCGGAGACGTATCAGCATCCCCAAGCTTAGTTCTCGCTCGTCCCGAGCAGGTAAACGATAACAAAGATAATTTCTGGAGTGACATGCCATCATAACCTTGATCATACTATTGTAAGCATATGTAATGAATGCAGCGATCAAAACAATGGTAATGACATGAGTAAACAACTGAATCATAAAGCAAAGACTTTTCATGAATAGTACTTTCAAGACAAGCATCAATAAGTCTTGCATAAGAGTTAACTCATAAAGCAATAAATTCATAAGTAAAGGTATTGAAGCAACACAAAGGAAGATTAAGTTTCAGCGGTTGCTTTCAACTTGTAACATGTATATCTCATGGATATTTGTCAATGCAAAGCAATATAACAAGTGCGATATGCAAGTATGTAAGAATCAATGCACAGCTCACACAAGTGTTTGCTTCTTGAGATGGAGAGAAATAGGTGAACTGACTCAACATAAAAGTAGAAGAATGGTCCTTCAAAGAGGAAAGCATCGATTGCTATATTTGTGCTTGCGCTTTGGTTTTGAAAACATATAGAGAGAAGTTTTTGTTGTTAGTCAACGAATGGTAGCGGGTACTCTAACCCCCTTGCCAGACAAACCTTCAAAGAGCGACTCCCATGAATTATTTTTATTTTTGGGTGGCACTCCTTCCAACCTTTCTTTCACAAACCATGGCTAACCGAATCCTCGGGTGCCTGCCAACAATCTCATACCATGAAGGAGTGCCTTTTTATTTTAGTTTTATTATGATGACACTCCTCCCCACCTTTGCTTTCTCAAGCCATGGCTAACCGAATCCTTCGGGTGCCGTCCAACAATCACATACCATGGAGGAATGTCTATTTTTGTTAATTAATTTGGGACTCGGGAATCCCATTGTCGAGCTCTTTTTGCAAAATTATTGGATAAGCGGATGAAGCCACTAGTCCATTGGTGAAAGTTTCCCAACAAGATTGAAAGATAAACACCACATACTTCCTCATGAGCTATAAAACATTGACACAAATCAGAGGTGATAAATTTTGAATTGTTTAAAGGTAGCACTCAAGCAATTTACTTTGGAATGGCGGAGAAATACCATGTAGTAGGTAGGTATGGTGGACACAAATGGCATAGTGGTTGGCTCAAGGATTTTGGATGCATGAGAAGTATTCCCTCTCGATACAAGGCTTAGGCTAGCAAGGTTGTTTGAAACAAACACAAGGATGAACCGGTGCAGCAAAACTCACATAAAAGACATATTGTAAACAATATAAGACTCTACACCGTCTTCCTTGTTGTTCAAACTCAATACTAGAAATTATCTAGACCTTAGAGAAACCAATTATGCAAACCAAATTTTAGCAAGCTCTATGTATTTCTTCACTAATAGGTGCAAGGTATATGATGCAAGAGCTTAAACATGAGCACAACAATTGCCAAGTATCACATTATTCAAGACATCATACCAATTACTACATGTAGCATTTCCCGTTTCCAACCATATAACAATTAACGAAGCAGCTTTCAACCTTCGCCATGAACATTAAGAGCTAAGAACACATGTGTTCATACGAACCAGCGGAGCGTGTCTCTCTCCCACACAAGCATTTATTCAAACAAAAACAAAAACAAAAGCACACAGACGCTCCAAGTAAAGTACATAAGATGTGACCGAATAAAAATATAGTTTCAAGAGAAGGAACCTGATAATTTGTCGATGAAGAAGGGGATGCCTTGGGCATCCCCAAGCTTAGATGCTTGAGTCTTCTTGAAATATGCAGGGATGAACCACCGGGGCATCCCCAAGCTTAGAGATTTCACTCTTCTTGATCATAGTATATCATCCTCCTCTCTTGACCCTTGAAAACTTCCTCCACACCAAACTCAAAACAACTCATTAGAGAGTTAGTGCACAATCAAAATATACATGTTCAGAGGTGACATAATCATTCTTAACACTTCTGGACATTGCACAAAGCTACTGAAAGTCAATGGAATCGAAATATCCATCGAGCATAGCAAAATAGGCAATGCGAAATAAAAGGCAGAATCTGTCAAAACAGAACAGTTCGTAAAGACGAATTTTATTGAGGCACCAGACTTGCTCAAATGAAAATGCTCAAATTGAATGAAAGTTGCGTACATATCTGAGGATCACTCACGTAAATTGTCTTAATTTTCTGAGTTACCTACAGAGAATTAGGCCCAGATTCGTGACAGCAAAGAAATCTGTTTCTCGCAAGTAATCCAAATCTAGTATCAACCTTTCTATCAAAGACTTTACTTGGCACAACAATTCAACAAAACTAAGATAAGGAGAGGTTGCTACAGTAGTAACAACTTCCAAGACTCAAATATAAAATAGAGGTACTGTAGTAAAATAAACACATGGGTTATCTCCCAAGAAGTTCTTTCTTTATAGCCATTAAGATGGGCTCAGCAGTTTTAATGATGCACTCGCAAGAAATAGTATTTGAAGCAAAAGAGAGCATCAAGAGGCAAATTCAAAACACATTTAAGTCTAACATGCTTCCTATGCATAGGAATCTTGTAAATAAACAAGTTCATGAAGATCAAAGTAACAAGCATAGGAAGATAGAACAAGTGTAGCTTCAAAAATTTCAGCACATAGAGAGGTGTTTTAGTAACATGAAAATTTCTACACCCATATTTTCCTCTCTCATAATAACTTTCAGTAGCATCATGAGCAAACTCAACAATATAACTATCACATAAAACATTCTTATCATGAGTCTCATGCATAAAATTATTACTCTCCACATAAGCATAATCAATTTTATTAGTAATAGTGGGAGCAAATTCAACAAAGTACCTATCATTATTATTTTCATCATCAAATATAGGAGGCATATTGTAATCATAATCAAATTTATCCTCCATAACAAGTGGCACCAAAAGACTACTATCATTATAATCATCATAAATAGGAGGCAAAGTATCATCAAAGTAAATTTCCTCCTCAAAATGCTTGGGGGACTAAAAATATCATGCTCATCAAAGCCAGCTTCCCCAAGCTTAGAATTTTCCATAGCATTAGCAACAATAGTGTTCAAAGCATTCATATTAATAACATTCGCATTAGCATGCATATAAAGTTCCATGGGTTTTTTAATTCTCTCATCAAACACATCATGTCCTAATTCAAGATAATAGTTCATAAAGATCTCTCATATTTTTGTTGTTTTCCATTATGCCTAACTAGTGTAAACAAGAAACAACAATATGCAATTGCAGGATCTAAAGGAAATAGCTTCGAGCACAAACACAATGGCGCCAGAAAAGTACTGTTAACTGGAACCGAAGTATGAGTGCCTTTTACCTTTCCTCCGCGGCAACGGCGCCAGAAAAGTGCTTGATGTCTACGGGAGCTTCTATTCTTGTAGACAAGTGTTGGGCCTCCAAGAGCAGAGGTTTGTAGAACAGCGAGCAAGTTTCCCTTAAGTGGATCACCCAAGGATTATCGATCTCAAGGAGGAAGAGGTCAAAGATATCCCTCTCATGCAACCCTGCAACCACAAAGCAAGAAGTCTCTTGTGTCCCCAACACACCTAATAGGTGCACTAGTTCGGCGAAGAGACAGTGAAATACAGGTGGTATGAATGTATATGAGCAGTAGCAACGGCACCAGTAAAAGTGCTTTGCCCGGACGCAGCGTGTGATGGATGGTGGTAATATTGCAGCAGTACGGATACGAGTAAAACAAGAAACAAGCAGTGATAGCAGTATTTAGGAACAAGGCCTAGGGATCATACTTTCACTAGTGGACACTCTCAACTTTGATCACATAACAGAATAAATAGATAGATGCTAGACTCTACACTCTCTTGTTGGATGATGAACACCACTAATCGTGTAGGATTACACGAACCCTCAATGCCGGAGTTAACAAGCTCCACAATATTCGATGTTCATATTTAAATAACCTTAGAGTGCACGACAGATCAACATAACCAAACCAAGTACTAACATAGCATGCACACTGTCACCTTCACGCTACGAAAGGAGGCATAGATCGCATCAATACTATCATAGCAATAGTTAACTTCATAATCTACAAGAGATCACAATCATAGCCTACGCCAAGTACTAACACGATGCACACACTGTCACCATTACACCGTGCAAGAGGAATAAACTACTTTAATAACATCACTAGAGTAGCACATAGATATATTGTGATACAAAACACATTGCAATCATAAAGAGATATAAATAAGCACTTCACTATGCCATTCATAACAGTGAATAAGTATTCTGTGAAATATAGCCTAAGAGAACCACACGGTGCACACACAGTCACCTTTACACACGTGGGACAAGGAGTCTCCGGAGATCACATAAGTAAAATCCACTTGACTAGCATAATGACATCTAGATTACAAGCATCATCATATGAATCTCAATCATGTAAGGCAGCTCATGAGATTATTGTATTGAAGTACATAGGAGAGAGATGAACCACATAGCTACCGGTACAGCCCCGAGCCTCGATGGAGAACTACTCCCTCCTCATGGGACACAGCAGCGGTGATGAAGATGGTGGTGGTGTCGATGGAGGAGCCTTCCGGGGGCACTTCCCCGTCCCGGCAGCGTGCCGGGAACGGAGACTCTGTCCCCAGATCTTGGCTTCGCGATGGCGGCGGCTCTGGATGGTTTCTCGTACCGTGGCTTTTCCGTATCGAGGTTTTAGGTCTGGGACCTTTATATAGGCGAAGAGGCGGAGTCGGAGGGGCGACGAGGCGGTGAGGGGGTATGGCGGCGCGGCCAGGGCCGGGGCCGCGCCGGCCTACCTCCTGGGCCCCCTGTGGGTCCACTCTGGCGACTCTCGGGTGTTCTGGATGCTTCCGGGGATTCTAAGATGCTGGGCGTTGATTTCGTCCGATTCCGAGAATATTTCCTTACTAGGATTTCTGAAACCAAAAACAGTAGAAAACAGCAACTGGCCCTTCGGCATCTCGTCAATAGGTTAGTTCCGGAAAACGCATAAATATGACATAAAGTATGCATAAAACATGTAGATATCATCAATAATGTGGCATGGAACATAAGAAATTATCGATACGTCGGTGTCGTCGTGGCGAACGAGCAGATGCCATGGGATGGCTTAAGTCGGGGCCGAATGGGCGCTAGAGGATTCGGGGGAGGGTTTGCGACTAGATGGGATGAACTTCCGGATGCTTTCCTCAAGAACACACCCAAAGGCCGGTATGCAAGAAGAGAGACAAGAGGAAGAACTCTTTACTAGATCGCTTGCTTCATTGATCTCAACATGATTACAGGTGTTTGGGTACAAGTTCTATCGTCTAATCTCCTGTGTGAACGCGCGCCCGTAAGAGGCAGTGCCCCCTCTCCTTATATAGGGGAGAGGGTGGCTTACAGAACAAGAAACCCTAATGGCATCTTTGACTGGACAAACTACTTTACAAAGCTACTTTAATCATGGATGACGCCGGGGTCTTCTTTAATCAGGGACGCTGACGTCCTCCGGCTTCTTTCAGTGTCACCTCTTTCTTTGGCGCCAGGGCTCTGATTAAAGCTACCTTGCTTAGCTCATCCTTGTCTTCTAGCTCTGAAGAGAATCTTTGACCAGTCCTGCCGACAGGCCCTTCCTTCCGGTATCTTCTTTACCAGGTTCCGGTATACCCCTCTTGGGGATACCGGCTTAGCTTCACTTAGCCGAATTCTTTCCTTAGTGTTCCGGTAAGAATATTAAACCGGTATCTCGATGGATCAAACCATCCGGTTTGGCATGCCTTTGGCATACCGGGGGTTATCCCCCCAACATTAGTCCCCGAAGCTGGTATAGTCTGGAGGATTCTATCCTACAGACCATGCCAGGTTTTCATGTTTATAGGATACCGGTTTAATCTCTCCGGCTTTGAACTTGGATCCGGCATCTTTGCCCTTATTCGTCTTTTCTCTCTTTGCAAGGTATTCCCCGGCATCTCTTTTCCCCGGTATCATTCGCATTTACTCTTTCCTCGGCGAAGTCAAGAATATCTCGGGCCCCGCGCCTGTCAGTGACATGCGCATCGTCAAGCGGCGCGCCAGTGTCAGTGGTCATTTCGCTTCGACTCCCGCGCGTGCATTAAATGCACCACTGCGGATCCCACTAGCCACTTCGGATCTGTGTGTGCCTCCGCGTGTCTTCTTGTTTATTCGCGTGTACCTCCTTGCCACGTGGCGGCCCGCGGTGCGAACCGTCGCGGCCCGCGAAGCGAACCGCCGCGGCCCGACGGTTTTCGGCCCACGCTCCCTCTTCTTTATTAGGAGAACTACCCCTTCTTCTTCCTCTTCTTGCATTCTCCATCCTTCGCGCGTAGTGTTCTTCGCTCGCTGTGCCTCCGCCGTTCTCCGTCCGCCGTCGTCCGCTCGAGCTTTGCTGCCCGGCGAACTCACGTCGCTTCTCCGCCGGACCTCGCCGTGCGGAAATCCTTCGCAGCGCCTCCGTTGCGACCGCCGCATTCTCTCTTCTTCGCGCCCTTCACCGCTTCGCCGTCGACGGTGCTCGTCGGCGACCGTTGACCCGCTCCTTCGCCGGTGAACATCTTCCCCAGCAACCGCGCCACCTGAGGTTAGTACTAATCTCACTTTGCTTGCCATTTCCTCGTTTTCCAGATCTTGGGTCGACAGTGTTCTTATTTCCTCTTTTTCTTTGATTTTCTTCTTACTCGTAGATCTTCGCGCGGGGTTCAACTGTGGGATTTCTGTTTTTTCGCCTCCAAACCAATGTCTAGCGAGGAATCTTCCTCTGCTTCTTCTTCTTCCTCCTCCGGTAGCCGGCGTAGACAATCTTCCGGTGGATCTACGGCTTCAGATCCGATGGACACCGATTCCGGCAGCCAGCAGGAATCCGGTAGCCGCCAAGGATCCGGTAGCCACCTAGAATCCGGTAGCTCTAGCCAAGCTTCCGGTGTAGAGCCTTCCCCTATCACTCGTGGAGCCTGGATGGGATCCAATGTTACCAAATACGAGATCGATTGGCTATACCGGTCCCGCAGGATTCCGGAAGGAGTAACCTGCTGGCTTCCCGGTGACGAAATCGAACCGGAGCTCCAGCCCGGTGAACATGTTGTTTTCCTTGCTCATTTTGAGCGTGGCTTCGGCCTTCCTGCTTCGCCTTTTTTCCGGGAGTTCCTAAATTTCTATGAACTCCAACCTCATCACCTCCCTGGCAACGCCATTTTTTATCTTTCCTGTTTTGCCACCTTCATGGAGGCCTATATCGGTATTCGTCCCACTCGTGAGACGTTTGCCCGCTTCTTTGCTCTGCGGATTAATTCCGTTCAGGGCAAGGGGATTCCTAAGCCCAAACCGCCCGTGCAGTGCGGGTCTTGCATCGTCGGCTCCCGCCAAGGGAGCACTTTCTTCAAATTCTCCGGCCTCGAGTCCTGCCGCGCCTGGCTAGGAACTTTCTTCTACGTGAAGAACAACGGCCCCGCTAACCTCATCGATCTACCGCCCTTCAACGCGGCGCCGCCTCAGCAGAGCCAATTGGAGCTACCACCCGAAGACGTATCACATCGAAACCAACCGGGTGGTGCGCTTCATGGCAACTTTGAAGAAGGAGACTAACATCTGCTCGGATGATATCATCCGCACTTTTATCTCGCGCCGGGTGCTTCCTCTCAAGCGCCGGCAGCATAGGATGAGCGAGATGTACGGTCCTGGCGATCCCACCAAGATCACAGGCCGTCCCCTTAGCAAGAAGGACGTCGTCCGCAAGGCTAGGCAGATCTGCCAAACTGCCATGCCGTTTGACTGAGAATGGGGCCTCCTTCCCCTCAGCACTACTAACCCTCCGACCCAAGAAGTAAGAGATTACGTAATTAGGGTCGGTTTGCCGTTAACTTTTTTGCTCTTGTTAACCTTCTTTTTTCGTGTTTCAGGCCAAGGACCGCTTCCCCACCATTCACGCAGAGCGGCGTGGATCTGCGTGAAGCGCGCGCTTGATTCCTTCGACCCGGATCCTTACACCCGTTGGAAGGATCTGAAGATGGGCAAGACTCCGGCTTCGCGCCTTGGCAGATCTCCGCCAAAGCCAACCGGCTCTTCTGATGACCTGTCCATGCTTGAGGTACTTTTCTTTTCCGATTTCTTATACTTCTCCGTTATTGCTTTCTTGCGAATATTTTCTTAGCTATGTTTAACTTATAGATCCATGAGCACGTGCCGCCGTTGCGCGCCGAGGCCGGTCATGAGTTTGTGGACAAGCTCATGGCCCATGGCCAGAAGCATAAGGCGCCGGCATCTGATGCCGGTTCCAGCCAGGCCCCTCCCTCTAAACGCTTCCGGACGGAGCCTTTGGGGGAGAAGGAAGTAGGCATGCGGCGCTACGGGCGCAAGCAGATGCCGACTGCTTCCGGGTAAGTTTCTTGTTTTCTTGCTTGCCTCTTTTTGCCAAGTTCTTTTTCCGGTTGCTTTTCTCCAACTGTTTTTCTTTCTTTTTCTCAGCCCTGCGCTCAAGCTTGGCTCAAGGCCAGCAGGCTCTGAAGGTTCCGCAAGGACCTCAACCCCTCCTCCTCGCTCAAGCCCGGCACCATCTGGTGCCGGCAACACCTATGCCTCCCCTCTGGGGGGCACAACAAGTTTGGGGCGTGCGGCCCCTACACCGCCAGAACACCGCACGGAGGAGGATCTTTCCTTCCCTCCAGAGAACCAGGATACCGGCGCCAGCAACATCGGCGCCGAGGAAGAAGCTGCCGGGCGGGCGGAGCCTTCGGCTCCTCCCGTCCTTGAAAAGAAGACAACTTCCGCGCCGGAAACTTCCGTGCCGGAAAGTTCCAACTTGGGTGGTGCCCCTAGCGCACCCCCTTCTCCAAGAACCACTCCAACGCCACCACCGGATGCGCCTCGCCCCAAACCTACCGGGGCTGCTCCAACTGCGCCGCCACTCAAGCTCTCCAAGCTTGTTAAGGGAAGGCGACGGCCTCCAAGGCCCCTTCGGTGGACAGCAGCCCTTGGTGCTGCATGTCTCCAAGGCCGCCAGTGCTGCCAGCGAGAAGGCCACCGGCCTGCTCGGCCGCATCACTGAGTTCCGGCGCGGGGGCCGGGAGCTGGGGCATCTGCTGCCCTATGCCCAGCAGTGGAATGCCGCGGATGTCACCCCGGCGACCCACGGCGTGGGCAAGGACAGGCAGCCGTTGCCAGACCCTGTTGGGGCCCGATGTTCCGAGGAGCATTTCATGCGGCTCCGCCGAGCCGTGAAGGAGCTCGACAACGCGTGGTTTGACTCCACGAATAATCTGAGGGTAAGTTTCCAGCACTCTTTTCAACTTTTGCCGGTTCCCTTACTTCCAGATTTTTTCTATCTTTTCTTCAGTTTCATGCCGGTTTCTCTCTTGTCTATCTTCCCAGTCCCCGAGTTTTGTGGTGAGAGCGCAGCTTTTAGCACAAAACTTTAACTTAAAAACTTAGCATGAAACCGGCATTGCCAGTCCCCGATTTTCGGGTTAAGAACCTTGTTCTTAGCGCAAAACTTAGCTTAAAAACGCACGAAACTAGCACTGCCAGTCCCCGAGTTTCGGGTTAAGAACCTTGTTCTTAGCGCAAAACTTAGCTTAAAAATGCGCGAAACTAGCACTGCCAGTCCCCGAGCTTCGGGTTAAGAACCTTGTTCTTAGCGCAAAACTTAGCTAATCTCTTTTTCTTGAACAGCTCATGGCTGACGCTCGGAAGGTCCTCTTTGAGGAGCTTCTATGGGAGCATCGGGATCTCACTGAGGCACACGATAAGTGCCAAGGTAAGTTTTTGTACCGTCGGCATCTTTTTACCGGAAACCTTTTTTCCTCCTAACACTTATAATTTTTGCTTAACAGTGATCCCGGAAGCTTCCATTGAGGCTCTCAAGGAGCAGCTCGCCGCCGCCCAATGTATAACTTTCCCTCTTTCCTGTTGGCTTCGTTTTCTTTTCATCTTAATAGTACAACTTTGTTAACATCTTCTTTTCCGGGTTTCAGGGGAG
Source organism: Lolium rigidum (assembly GCF_022539505.1). NCBI lineage: Eukaryota > Viridiplantae > Streptophyta > Magnoliopsida > Poales > Poaceae > Lolium > Lolium rigidum. The sequence goes on along the minus strand of NC_061512.1, from coordinate 105,498,539 downwards.
AAGGACCAGCTCATCCGGCGACATCGGGAGGAGCCGAGCGCCCAAAGACCGGCTACCGGAGCTCAAGTCCCAGTTCATCCAGCTGGGCCTTGACCATGCTAAGGCTCTGAAAGCTGCTGAAGCTGACGCAGCGTCCAAGATGCATGAGGCTCTTGAGGATGCCGGCAACTCCAACATGGTGTTGCAGGCTGAGCTGGAGGAGCTGGCCAAGGTGCAGAAAGCTGCCGAGGAGAAGGTCGCGCGGCTCGAGGCGGAGCAGAAGGAGTACGACCGGCTGGTCGTGCAAACTGATGCACATGCCTACCGTAAGTTTCTTCCTTTTCCTTTTTTCGATTTCCGCTTATAAGCTTTTTTCTTCCGAACACATTTTCTTTCCGTTATCTTTCTCTCCGGTTGGATTTTCTTCCGGATGCCTTTCCTTAGCCTCTTTCTTTCTTTGCACAGGCCTCTTCCCAGACTCTCAGAGTTTCGCCATCAAGAAGGTTGATGAGCACCGCGTTGCCCAGGCCCAGAAGAATCTTGACGTGCCGTGGACCCCCTATGACCATCTGGTTGCGCTGAACGCGCGGGTGTGTCTCACATGCGCGCCATAGATCGTAACCTCTCTGATATTCTTGATGTAGCTACCCAGCTCTTCGAGGACTCGTAGCCCTGGCGAGGAGGTGCCGGATACTTTCTCGCTGATCAGCGATCGCCTCAAGGGATCCGGCAGGAGGATCCGTGAGTGGCAGTGCTCCGCTGCCCGCGCTGGAGCAGACTCTGCACTCCGCGTCGCCTGTTCGTGGTATCCTGAGCTGAACTTGGACGCCCTTACCGGAGTGCGCGAAGGCGCGGAAACCGATTTGGACCCGATCCTCACCGCTAAGCGGCAGGATCGCGCGTACCACATCGCGGAGTACGCCGATATGCGCACCTTCATCCCTCCCCCTCCTGACGTTCAAGACTATCTCGACGAGGAGGAGGATGAAGCCGAGGAGGAGTCTCTGGGCGATGCTGGTGCTGGCGATGCTCCTCCGGAAGCCCCCGCTGCCTGATCATCTACTGCTTGAAAGTTTACCTGTGTTATGTCTTTCGGTCCTGTTTATCTCAAAACAATTGCCCGTTAAATTCTACCCCGGTATGCCGGGGTTTATGATGTAAAACTCTAAGTTTGCTTTTGGTTGCCGTACAACAATTTATGCCGGTAAGTTATACCGGTAGTTAATTATCTTAAGTTTGCCTTAACATACTTGCTTTTGGTTTTGCTTTTATCCTGCACTGCAAAGATTTCCAAATTGTTTCCGCATCCAATTCGATGCACACTTGGTTCTTTTGCCTTGGCTCTGCCTGCCTTCTCTGGGCGTTCTTTGGCGTATGAGCACAAGGTTCTTTCACCAAACAAGCATTTTCTTGAACTTAGAAATAACTTCGAAATTTTGCAAAAAACCGGTTTGACCGGGGTTAGTTAAATTTTCCGGATTGTTTGTTCCCACTCTCTCTCTTCGCAGTTCGCGTGCTTAGTTGCTACCGGTTTATCTTGCTTGCCATGAAGCCGGTTTGCGGACAGCAGCAGAGTCGAAGACTCCGGTAGGTTTAGCACGCTACTAAACCGGAAAGAAAAAATGTTCACTAAACAACCGGTGAACTAAAAAAAAATAAACAAGTTTCATGCAACTTAGGTTGAGGTAGTCCCCGAGATTCATTCGAGGTTCCGACATCTTTTTATTCATAGCATATAAGGTACAAAAAGGAACTTCTTACTCCACAACTTCAAGAGTAGAAAGGACGCAACAGAGCTACGTTCCATGGACGCTTGCTCTCCTCTCCGGACCTGTCCGCCTTTCCTTTTTTCCACTCTTGTGCATCGATCAAGTAGTATGCATCATTGTGAAGCACTTTGCCCACAATGAAGGGACCTTCCCATGGTGGTGAGAGCTTATGCTGGCCTTCAGTGCGCTGCACTAGGCGTAGCACCAGATCTCCTTCCCCGGAAAACTCTCGGGTTAACCTTCCGGCTATGATAGCGTCTGAGGTTTTGCTGGTAAATGGCTGTTCTTGCCAAAGCCAGCTCTCTTGCTTCTTCTAGCAAGTCCACATCATTTTCTCTGGCCTCTTTGACCTCTTGCTCAGTATAGAGCTGTACCCTCGGTGAATCATGAATGATGTCAGTTGGTATGACCGCTTCTGCTCCGTATACCATGAAGAATGGAGTGTACCCGGTGGACTGGTTTGGAGTTGTTCTTATGCTCCACAACACTGATGGTAGCTCATCAAGCCAACACCCCGGTGACTTTTCTACCGCCTCAATGAGCCTTGGTTTGATACCGGAAAGTACCAAAGCATTCATTCTTTCCACTTGGCCATTGCCTTGTGGGTGTGCCACCGAGCACAAATCCAACCGGATGTTGTTGTCCTTACAAAACCTTTTGAACTCACCTTGAGCAAAGTTGGTTCCATTGTCAGTGATGATGCTGTGCGGGTATCCATACCGCAAAATGACATCTTTCAAGAACTTCACCGCTGTATGCCCATCACACTTTGCGATAGGTTTCACTTCTAGCCACTTGGTGAACTTATCAACCATAACCAAGATGTGAGTCATGCTGCTCCTTGCAGTTTTGAATGGACAAACCATATCGAGGCACCAAACGTCAAACGGCCAAGTTAGCGGTATTGTTTTTAAACCGGACGCTGGGGTATGATTTTGTTTGGCGTACCTCTGGCACCCGTTGCATTTTCTTACCAAATCCTCAGCGTTTTCCAAAGCAGTGGGCCAATAGAACCCATGCCGGAATACTTTTGCTACCAGCGCCCTTGATGAAGCATGATGCCCACATTCTCCTTGGTGAATCTCCTCAAGCATTTCTTTTCCTTCTTCCGGTTCCACACATCTTTGAAGGACACCGGTAACGCTTCTCTTGTACACCTCATCATTGATGAATATGTATGCTTTGGACCTTCTTTGGATTCTCCTTGATTCATTTTAGTCATCCGGCAAGGTGCCGTTGATCAGGAATTCCTTAATAGGTTTAACCCACGACGGTGTCTCTCGAACCAAAAACACCGGTGCATCTATCTCCATGCTATCTACCAGCATCATTTCTTCCGGTACGGCTGCAGCAGTCCCCGAGCTTGCCGGAGCAGTCCCCGAGTTTCCTTCATCGATGTCCATGGGTACCACATGCGATTCTGGTACGAAAATTGATTCCGATTCCGGGCTTGGTTTGATTGATGGCTCTCTTAAGTGTTCCAATGCTATTCCGGGAGGAATTTCCTGCCTAGATGAGCCCAGCTTGGACAAAGCATCCGCAGCTTCGTTTTCTGCCCTTGGCACATGGTGAAACTCATAGCCCTCAAAGAAGCCGGCAATCTTTTGCACGTGAAACCTGTACAAAGCCATGTTTGCATCCTTTGCGTCCAGACAATCATAGTTCCGCGGGCAGCCTCGCAAGCACGAGCACTCCACAACTCGGCGTTACGCCAGCAATCCCAGCATGCAACAAGACGCCAGGGGAGGGAAGGGTGATCATGTTGGAACACGACCCCGATCATGTGATCTGGTTTGGAGGTACAGTAGGGATTTTCTCGACAGACAAAACTTGCTGGAGGCAATCGAGCATTTCATATGGCATCGATGGTCAGGTGGCATCTCTTGTGGATAATCTGGTGCAGTATCATTGTGGAAGTCTTAAAAAGAGAGGTATATATTTATATGAGTGTGGTTGGGTTCTTGGTTTACTCTTAGTTAGTGGATTCACAAAGATCTTTTACGGGAACTATTAATTGCAATTTATAAAATACAAAAATACTAGCGTTCAGCAAATATTAGCATGTACTTATTTCTTGAATGCAGCATGAGTTTAGGGTGTCACCACGTCTCTCTTTTATACTCCCTCCGTTCCTTTCTATAGTGTCTATAGATTTTTGGCATTTGTTTCAGAATATAAGGTTGTAGCTTAGCTTTTTTTCAATTACCCCCTCCCGTTCAGCTCCCAAATCGTTCAGCTCCCAAATTTATTATGGTAAGTTAGGAAGATATGGATTTCCCAAATTTTACGTTGATCTCAAGTTGTTTAGCTAGGGGTCTTGTGTAAAAAATACTCTTGCGCTAATTTCCGTGCCAAAAAACTATAGGCACTATAGAATGAAACAGAGGGAGTATAGTATAATAATCAGTACGTGTTACACACACACATACCTGTTAAAATAAATACATGTCAGATACATACAAGACATATTTTCACACATTGTATTGTGTAAATTCAGTTATAATCTTGATATTTTTTCCATTAACTTTTTACTAAATATAGTATAATTTTTTGTCACGTACGAAGATCTGACTGAGGAGCATAAGAAGAAGTATAATGAGCTTAAAGCTCTCTTCGAAGCCAACCTCATCGGCTCTTTCGAGAGGACCCGCACACATGGCATTAGGTGGAAAGGGTTCTCAGCCGAAGACGCTCTTGATGAAGTGGATCTGTCTACCTCTTCAGAAGAACGCACCAGAGCTCTGCGCCAGGAAATTAATTACAGGGTGGCTCATTCGCTACACCGTCATTCCGAGAGCCTGGTGAACGCTTTCGAGCACGTTGCGCTTCGCGTGGTCCAGTAAATCATGAAGCATCAGTACTCTCCGTCAGGACCTACCCTAGGGACTCACCAAGGAGAAATATCGTTTCAGACCAGGCCGCAGCTGCCATTCGCGCTAGCAGCTCCAGAGCCGCCGGGTTCGCCGGCATACGTCGTCTACAAGATCGGAGGCGATCCTAGCGATTACCAGTTCCTGTATGAACCACCTATGGAAATCCTGCATGGATACATGTGCACGTACGTGCCGGACTGCAATAACTTGGCGCGCACGAACCAGATTACAACAGGAGGGATTTCTGGAACAGCAGGAGAGATTTCTGGAGCGGATCCTGAGAAGCAGGCGTGGCTAGCTAAATATGCCACCGCAACGAGTCATCAAAGCTCGGCCCCTGCAGCTAACACCGTGGACCAGATCAGTGCAATCTTGAGAGACCAGTTCGGCATGGTGCCAAAGAGGAGGGCAATCGGCTATTCCAAGCCGTACCCCAACGAGTATGATTTGATTCCACTACCGCCCAAGTATCGGCTCCCTAAGTTCTCAAAGTTTAGTGGATCAGAAGGGTCTAGTTCAATTGAGCATGTGAGCCGATATTTGGCGCAGTTGGGCATGATTTCAGCATCAGACCAGTTACGCGTAAGGTTTTTTGCGCAATCTCTCACAGGATCAGCTTTTGGGTGGTACACTTCGCTGCCGCCAGATTCAATCCGGACGTGGAAGCAGATGGAAGAGCAGTTCCACATGCAATATCACTCAGAAGCTACCGAGGCTGGCATTGCCGATCTGGCGCAAGTACGACAGAAGCGTGGAGAGACGGTATCGGAATACATTCAGCGCTTCAGGACCGTCAGGAACCGATGTTATTCGGCTCGTTTGAATGAGAAAGAAGCAGTCGATCTGGCAGTGTTGGGTCTCGCGTCGCCGATCAAAGACATGGCTTTCCAAGCGGAATACACTTCACTGGCGCATATGGTTCAGAAACTATCATTGTATGAGCAACGCCACCCAGAATTGTACCAGGACAAATTCAAACGCCCGGTAAGCCTGGTTGAGACAGAAGAGGATGAAGACTTTGCAGGAGACCAGGAAGTAGCCGTGGCTGAATGGGCTCGGGGGGCAAACCCCGTGTCCTGCAAATGGGTTAAACCACAAGGTCATGCAAAAGGGTTTGACTTCGATGTAAGCAAAGCTGAGCAGATTTTCGATCTATTGCTTAAGGAGAAGCAGCTAAAGTTACCCGAAGGCCATAAAATCCCTACGGCGCAAGAGATGAACGGAAGGCCATACTGCAAGTGGCATCACTCGTTCACCCATACCACCAGCGACTGCAAAGTGTTGCGTCAGCAGATCCAAATGGCGATAGAACAAGGCCGTCTGATTTTCAGCCAGTATGCCATGAAAGTGGACATGCAACCGTTTCCTGCCGTTAACATGGTGGAGTGCAATCACCCCGTGCGATGCCAGCCAGATTTCTCGTTCAGTATTAACATGGCAGGGCCTGTATACCACCCTGGTAGGGACAAAGAAGAGAGCAGTCACTCTCGTGGCAAGGAAAAGGAGGAGGCCGGCCCACGCGACCGGCCCCGATATGATGACAGACGGTATGTCACAGAAGAACAAGTGAGGAATGTGCGATACCAACGACCACTCTCCGAGCATCTCCTTAACAAATATGAGCGTCAGTACGACCGACGCCGGCGATACGACGTAGACGACGAGAGAGATCGTCGGTCTGGTGTAGACAACACAAAATATCGTCGGTATGATAGAGACGACGAAGGATATGAGCGCCGCGCTAAGGGAAAGTCAAGAGAGCAGGAGGACATGGACAGACACTGGGATTGTCCTTTCTTTAAGCATTGCTGGGACTCAGGAATGAGCCGATTGCCTACAATCGACAACTGCCCGGAATGTAGACAGAAGAAGATCGTGTCAGTGTTCAAACGTCTAGGGCCTCTCCCATCTCGGAACAAGCAAGCTGAGTCCTCTCGGGTGGAAGATCTCGAGGAGTTAGAAGATGAAGAAGAAGAAGAAGATAGATACCACCGGCCAAGGTGGTGCCCTGATGGACTCAGTCACTCCCAAAAGCGTAGGGTTCAGCGACTACGTAGCTTGGAGGAAGCCGAGAGGTAATACCTGCACACGTTGAGGAAAGCGCGGCCCGGTCTAGCCGCGAAAATTCAGCAAACTTTGGACGAGGAGGGTCGTCCACAGAAGAAAGAGTGGCGCCCCAAACAAAAGAAAGCCGATGATAAGGCATCGGCTGGAACAAACATGGTGTTCATACTTCCGTCGGAGTTTTGTGCTCCAAGAACAGGAGAGGCACCTGTTGCACAGCTTGACTGCGGCCCACGACCAGTAATCTTTGAAAAGCCAAGAGAAAAGAGCTACAGACATCTGAAGGCCCTATACTTAAGAGGTTATATCAACGGGCAGCCTGTCAACAAGATGTTGGTTGACACGGGAGCGGCAGTCAATATAATGCCATACTCCATGCTACGTCGTCTGGGACGCTCTAGCGCGGATGTGATCAAAACCAACGTCACATTGAGCGAGTTCAACGGCCAAGCATCAGAAGCACAAGGCGTTTTGAGCGTGGATCTAACTGTAGGCCGAAAAACCATCCCTACGTCATTCTTCATCGTCGACAGCAAAAGCACCTACGCTGTCCTGCTAGGGAGAGATTGGATTCACGCCAACTGCTGCATTCCATCCACAATGCACCAATGCTTGATACAGTGGGATGGAGATGAAGTAGAGGTCGTCCATGCAGATGACTCAGCCGAAATCTCAACAGCCGGCATGAACATTTGGGAAGTGGAAGACCAAGGGCCACTCTCTGGAGTCAGTTTGGACGGCTGTGAGCGCATCGAAGTTACAAAAAACAGGGTGAGGCTGGTCTTATCCACCGGCCTGACAGTGTAACAAGACCAAAGTCAATGGACGTACGTGGCAAGGCCGATCCCGGCGATCAGCCCCAAAAAATAAAAAGTAATGATCTCGCCTCAAGCATGTCACGTAGTCGTAGTAACGGGACTCCTTCCCGTAGTAAAGCACGAACAAGTTGTAAACCTTCATTGAGCAATGCAACCAAAATGGGGGCCGATTCCAGCAATCGGCCCATATTATCCTCGCCACACGTTTTGCCTGTGTTTAGCATCGATCTAGCAGGCGACAGAAAGCTAGGGTATGGGTTAACATCGGCTGATGAGCTAGAAGAGGTTGACATTGGTCCTGGGGATAAGCCACGACCAACTTTTATCAGCAAAAAGTTAGGTCCGCATCTGTGGAGCCTGATGATAGCTCTGTTGAAAGAATACCCAGATTGCTTTGCATGGGATTACATAGAAATGCCTGGGTTAGACAGGAGCATCATTGAGCATCGGCTCCCTCTTAAGAAAGGATTTTGGCCGTTCCAGCAACGAGCACGACAGATGAAGGCCGAAATTCTAGAAGAATTCAAGAAAGAGATCGAGAAAATGTTGGACGCCGGGTTGATCAGGCCATGCAGGTATGCTGAATGGATTTCCAGTATCTTACCTATACAGAAAAAGGACGGCCGATGGCGTGTCGCCATAGATTTTCGAGATCTCAACAGAGCTACTCCAAAGGACGAGTATCCAATGTCGGTAGCAGAGACATTGATCAACGCAGCTGCTGGTCATAAGGTGTTAAGTTTCATGGATGGCAATGCCGGCTACAACCAAATTTTCATGGCTCCAGAAGATATACACAAGACTGCATTCAGAGTACCAGGTTCAGTGGGCTTGTTTGAATATGTAGTCATGACTTTTGGACTGAAGAATGCCGGTGCAACATACCAAAGAGCCATGAATTACATCTTTCATGATCTGATCGGCAAGTTGGTGGAAATTTACATCGATGACGTGGTGGTCAAGTCTGTCTCCATAGAAGGACACTTGGAGGATTTGCGACGCATCCTGGACCGAACTAGAAAATTCGGGCTACGAATGAATCCAAAGAAGTGTGCTTTTGGTGTAACGGCCGGCCAGTTCTTGGGTATTCTGGTTCATGAACGTGGAATTGAGATCGGCCTGAAAAGTCAGGAGGCAGTACGAACCATGCAGCCACCTACCACAAAGAAGGAACTCCAATGTCTCATCGGCCAAATCAACTTCGTCCGACGGTTCATCTCCAATCTGTCGGGACGAATCGAGCCGTTCATGGCATTGGTGAAAATTAAATCTGATGACGAGTTTCAGCGGGGGCAGAGCAGCAGCGAGCATTTGACGAGATTAAACAGTATCTAACGACGCCGCCTGTGTTAGTTCCACCTCAGCAAGACAGACCATTCTATATTTACTTATCAGTAGCTGACACTTCCATCGCCTCAGTGGTGGTGCAACTTTATGATGGTATGGAGAGGGTGGCTTTCTACCTCAGCAGAAGGATGTTGGACGCAGAGACGAGGTACCCTGAGATCGAGAAGTTGTGCCTCTGCCTATTTTTTACCTGCACCAAGCTTCGTCACATCTTTCTGTCAGCGGAAATTGTCATCATATGCAAGTCAGATGTCATCAAACATATGTTGTCGGCCCCTGTTTTGAAAGGACGACTTGGCAAGTGGATGTTTGCATTATCGGAATTTGATCTCCGGTATCAGCCCGCGAAAGCAGTCAAGGGACAAGCGTTGGCCGATCTTATTGCGGAACGAATCAACACTGATATAGCAGCACTATCTGTACGTGCATGGGCCATGTTCTTCGATGGATCGGCTTGTGATGATGGTTGTGGCATCGGCATAATACTCGTGTCGCCTCGGGGGGCAACATATTCCTTCTCCATCAGGTTATCTACCCCTTGCACCAACAATGTCGCTGAGTATGAGGCAATACGCAAGGGAATGGAGTTGCTTATAGAAGCCGGGGCAGAAGCAGTGGAACTTTTTGGAGACTCTAAATTGGTGATTTCCCAACTCACGGAGGACTACAAGTGTGAGAGCGAGTCGCTCTTCCCATTATGGATGCAATGCCGTGAGTTGATGGCACAATTTAGGTACATAAACTTTAACTGGATCCCAAGGTCACAAAATACCGAGGCCAACGATCTCGCACAGATGGCATCAGGCTATGAGGACGTAACAGATGGAGCCGATGTTCAGGTGCGGTTCTGGAACGGGATGAGTCGGAGAGCCGATATCTTCAATTACTCGAAAGATCCGGCTCGGGGGGCACCTAAACGGATAAGATACAAGGCCATGAAATATGTCTTTATAGGAGATGACATGTTCTACAGGACTTTGGAAGGGTTACTTCTCAAATGCCTGGGACCAGCCGAGTCAAATCGGCTCTTACACGAGGTACACGAAGGCGCCTGTGGAACTCACCAATCGGCTCATAAGATGAAATGGCTGATCAGGCGATCAGGGTTTTACTGGCCCACCATGCTTGAGGACTGCTTTAGGTACTATAAAGGGTGTCAGGCATGTCAGATGTTTGGGAAAATTCAGATGGTGCCGGCATCAGCAATGAACCCCATCATCAAGACTTGGCCATTTCGAGGTTGGGGCATGGACATGATCGGCAAAATAAATCCTCCATCGAGCAAATGCCACGAGTGGATTTTGGTCATTACAGATTATTTCACTAAGTGAGTGGAGGCCGTCCCTATGAAGTCAGTGGCGTCGAAAGATGTCATCAATTTCGTTAAAGAACATGTCATTCATAGATTCGGGATTCCCCAGACTATCACGACCGATGGAGGTTCGGTCTTCATTTCTAAAGAGTTCAGAAAGTTCTGCGACGAGATGGGAATTAAGTTGATCCGATCGTCTTCATACTATGCTCAAGCAAATGGGCAAGCTGAAGCGTCCAACCAGAGCCTTATCAAGCTGATTAAGAGGAAAGTTGACGAGCACCCTAGACGTTGGCATGAGGTATTGTCAGAAGCTTTGTGGGCTTATCGCATGTCATGCCATGGAGCTATAAAAACCTCGCCATACCAGCTGGTCTATGGACAGGAAGCCGTATTGCCTTGGGAAATTACGGCTGGATCAAGACGTGTTACGTTTCAGAATGATCTAACAACTGAAGAATATGCAGCCCTGATGAGTGATAGTATTGAGGATCTAACGGAACTCAGACTTTGGTTGTTGGAGAAGATTAAAGAGAACAAAGCCAAGGTTGCTCGCGCATACAATAAGAAGGTGAGACCAAAGGAGTTTCAGGTTGGTGATCTAGTATGGGAAGCTGTATTGCCATTAGGAACTAAGGATAAATTGTATGGTAAATGGTCTCCTAATTGGCACGGACCGTACATAGTCGACCAAGTTTTGAAGGGTAATGCATACATGCTCGAGCAGCTGGACGGTGTTAAATTCCCAGTAGCTGTCAATGGTCAACATCTCAAGAAATATTTCCCAAGCATGTGGGATGATGGACAGTGAAATATGGGGGCCGATGCATAAAATCGGCCAGTAAAAAAAATGTACATACAAATCACAGCCGATGCACAGACATCGACTTTAGAAAAATATGCAAAAAAACAGGATACAAGTACAGCCGATGCACAGACATCGACTTTAGACTTAAAAAGCCGATGCACAGCCATCGACTCTAGAGGTACAAGCTCAATTGAGCAGTTATCAGATTACATATAGAGGCTCTACTGAAGGGATGCCTCGAGGGTGTGAAGGATGCGGTAGCAGAATGTCTGATACCTAAAAATTAATTCAGGTGTTTACTGTTAAATTCCAACACTATGCTTGGATGGTGATCATTGAGGATTACCTTCAGGCCAGAGACCGTAGCATTGGCGTGGGATGATTCTGCCATTGGATTCGCTGTGGAGTTGAATCTGCGCGATTGAGATCTAAGATTCGCGTGGCCGTGAGTTGGATCTGTTCGAGCGGCGATTTGGGGATCTGAGTTTACTCTCTCAGACAAAGGTTGCAGGTTACCATTTGAATAGGCAACTTATTTGGCCTTACTTGCGTTTTATAGTAAAGGCCGATGCGCTTCCATCGGCTCTTTGCGCGTTGACTTGCTTTGACAATCGGCAAAATTGATATGAAAGTAAAATCGACATAGAAACATTTTTTTCATAGATAAAGAGGGTTTTTACAGAGAAGAGCCGATTGCTCAAGAAAAGAAGAACAAAAGAGGAGCCGATTGCTACTACTAGTCCTATGCTAGTAGTCCCTAATCTAAGGGCCATCGCTGCCCTCGTCGTCGCCATCGTAGCTGCCGTCAGCGCTGCTGCCGGCGAGCTCCTCGTCGCTGCTGTCGTAGCCCTCGGCAGGGGCTTCTTCCTCTTTGTCGTCGTCGTCGTCGTCATCCGACCCGGCGCGGAAGCGCTTCGACGGCGGGTACTCGTCGGAGGAGTCGTTGTCCTCCTCTTCCTCCTCCTCGTCGGAGGAGGTGAAGTCGTCCCAGGAGAAGAGGTCGTCCTCGCTCTCCGCCTCCAGCTCCCCATTGACGAGGAACTGGAAGTTGTCTTCTCCATCGGTCAAGGACTTGTCATCCTCGGACCAGACGAAGGAATCATGATCCTCCTTGTCCCACTTCGTTGGGGCGCGGATATCGTACGCTGCCAGCGAGTCCCACTCCGGCGTCGGCTCACGAGAGGAAGAAGATACGGAGGAGAGACCCGATGAGGCAGAGGAGGAGGAGGAAGACATGGCTGCAGAGGAGGGGGTTTTTTGCCGATGGCTAGTACGGGGCAAGAGGATGAAGAGGCGAACTGCTCGGCGCGGTTAAATAAAGGGGATATAGTGGAGATTTAATGCTACAGCGGTTTCCGAGGAAGTGGTGCCAAAAAACTGTCAAATCATGCAGAGAAGATGAGAAGGCAAGGCATCATGATGAAAGGATACTGTGACGGTTCTGCTCTGCCACGACGTGACCCGACGAAGAAAAAACAGAGTGGTTTTGGAATTATCATTACCAAAACCAGGGGGGCATGTGTTATCACCAGATTTTAACCAAGTCAGAGGTGGGCCGTGATTAAGATGGGCTTAGAGAATATGCACGGAAAATATTCCTGAATCGGCCTTGTTTAAGAGTTTGGGCTAGATTGCCCGTGTATCTGTAAATTATGGTAGGTTACGTGTCAGTTAGAATTAAGAGATAGAGTTTAGTCGTGCATGATTAGGTTTATTCCGAAAATAGAAAGTCTACGGACTATAAATATGTATCTAGGGTTATTGAGAAAGGAGGACGATCACGTTCGCAACAAACCAATCTAGGCTCATCGCCACCCCTTGTTTCGAGGGTTCCTTCCGGGTAAGCGCCATGCTGCCTAGATCGCATCTTGCGATCTAGGCAGTATCAAGTTTATTCGTTGTTCATGCGTTGCTCGTACTGAAGCCTTGTTGATGGCGAGCAACGCTGTTATCATAGATATGTTAGGGTTAGCATCGATACTTTCTTGATGTATTCGCTTAGTTATGCTATCCCTAGATGTCTAGCTGCCTTTACACCTAGTTTAGGTGTAAGGGCAGCACCTTGCTTAGTCTTTATTTAGTAGATTCGATCCGTTATGATTGTTCCTTGTTTTTCAAGGATTAGTTTGATATCTGCACAGTTAGGCCTTGGAAACGGGTTGAATGATCCAGTAGTGCGTAAGGTATAGTTTGCTGATCCTAGAGGGGATGTTCCGGGAATCAACTCTACGTTGGTTTTTAGGCCTTGTCTAGGGCTGGCTTCCTATTATCTTTCGTGTCTGCCAGGCTCAACTACGTGTAGGACGTTCCGGTTATGTGGTGAGAACCCTAAATCGTCGTAGATCGCTTTAACTTAATATTGATCAAGTAGGACCACCATGCTATCGTAGATCCAATACGAATCATGGGTGGATCGGCTCCTTGAGCCGATTCACAGGATAACCTGAGAGCCGATCGAGGCTCGTATTTAATGTTTACGTCTATGCCATGCAGGAAACTAGTCGAAGCAATCCATCACCTTCCTGACCAGGTATAGTTCAGGTGGCACGCCCTTGCACCAGCTTGGACGTGTGCCGGAGCATTGCGGGCCGTCGCCCGAGGGACCAGGGCCCACCAGCAGTCCTGGGAGCCTCCCGGCTCTCCGTGTTGCCCGTCGCTGCTCGCCGGTGGGTTTTGGCAGGCAATACTGTCCTGCCGAAGTCGGGCAGCTACGCCATGGTCCTTGACCACACCATTGGCACAACCCGACGCAGTGTGCGCTTCTCTCGCGTCCTCATCGATGGGGGCAGCAGCATCAACATCCTCTACCGCGACACCGCCCGCAAGCTAGCATCCAAGAAGCCGAGCTGCGTTCCACACCCACCGTCTTCCATGGCATCGTGCGGGGCCACTGCTACCAGCGAATTGGCCGGATTACGGTGGAGGTGATGTTCGGGAAGCCAGATCACTTCCGCACCGAGAAGATTGAGTTCGAGGTGGTGGACCTCGTCAGTCCCTACCACGCGCTCCTAGGCCGCCCGACCATGACCAAGTTCATGGCGGTGCCCCATCACGGGTACCTGAAGATGAAGCTGCCTGGCCCTAAAGGGGTCATCACCGTAGCCGGCGACTATCGCCGCTCCATGGACTGCGCCACGCAGAGCTCCAAGATGGCCCAGACGCTGGTCATCGCCACCGAGAAGCAGCTCTTCCACGACGCTGTCGCCTTGGCCAAGGCCGCGCAGACGGACATGCCGGCTGCAGGCAACCCGGCTGGGACGACTCACTTCCAGCCGGCCAACAACACCAAGAAGATCCTGCTGGACCCGGCGCAGCCGGACAAGTACGTCACCATCGGCGCCGGCTTGAACAACAAATAGGAAAGCAAGCTCACCAGATTCCTCCGAGAGAATCAGGACATCTTCGCATGGACTCCAAGAGACATGTCGGGTGTGCCGAGGGAGTTGGCTGAGCACCACCTCCACGTCCGGCCTGAAGCCAAGCCGGTGAAGCAGCCTCTCAGGCGCTTTGCCGAAGAAAGAAGGAAGGCCATCGGTGAAGAAATCGCCCGGCTGCTGGCAGCCGGCTTCATCATGGAAGTACTGCACCCGGACTGGTTGGCGAACCCGGTCCTAGTTCTGAAGAAGAACGGCTCCTGGCGCATGTGTATCGACTACACCAGCCTGAACAAGGCGTGCCCAAAGGACCACTTCCCCCTGCCGCGCATAGATCAAGTCATAGACTCGACTGCCGGCTGTGAACTGTTGTATTTTTTAGACGCCTATTCAGGCTACCACCAGATTCCTTTGAATCCGGATGATATAATAAAGACATCGTTCATTACCCCGTATGGGGCTTATTGCTACACGACTATGCCGTTCGGCTTGAAAAATGCAGGCGCCACCTACCAAAGGTGCATGCAAAAATGCTTACAGAATCAAATCGGCAGAAATGTTCACGCATATGTGGATGACGTCGTTGTAAAGACCAAGGATACGACTACCCTCCTTGATGATCTAAGAAAACCTTCACCAATCTGCGAAGATTCCGGATGAAGCTCAACCCGACCAAGTGCATGTTCGGCGTGCCATCCGGCTAACTCCTTGGCTACCTCGTCTCTCAGCGAGGGATCGAAGCCAACCCGGAGAAGATCAGTGCCCTGGAGAAGATGGAACTGCCGCAGTGCCTCAAGGACGTCCAGAAGTTCACTGGTCTCCTGGCCTCCTTGTGCCGCTTCGTCAGCCGGCTGGGGGAGAAGGCACTGCCCCTGTACCAATTGCTGAAGAAGTTGGACAAATTCGTCTGGTCACCGCAGGCGGATGAAGCCTTCCGTGACTTAAAGCGCGTGCTCTCAACCGCGCCCATCCTCGCAACGCCGGCTTCAATGGAGCCGATGCTGTTGTACATCGCTGCCACCAACCGAGTGGTTAGAGTCGTCCTGGTGGTGGAGCGCAAAGAGCGGCGAGAGAGCAGTCGGTTCAGCGCCCAGTCTACTACCTCAGCGAGGTGCTTTTCCAGTCGAAGCAGAACTACCCCCACTACCAGAAGGTCACCTACGGCGTGTACATGGCGGCCAAGAATCTCAAGCACTACTTCCAAGAGCTCCCCATCAAGGTGGTTGCCACAGCACCCCTGGCGGAAATCATCGGCAGCAAAGACGCCAATGGCCGGGTTGCCAAGTGGGCCCTGGAGCTAGCCGCCCACACCATCCTCTACGAGGCACGCACGACCATCAAGTCGCAGATCCTCGCGGACTTCTTCGTCGACTGGGCCGAGATGCAATACCTGCCGCCTGTGCCTGACTTCACGCACTGGAAGATGCACTTCGACGGCTCGAAGATGCGCAACGGCTTGGGAGCCGGCATCATCATCACCTCTCCCAAGGGAGACCGGCTGGACTACGTCCTGCAGATTCACTTCGCCGCATCCAATAATGTGGCGGAGTACGAAGCGCTCATCCACGGGCTTAAGCTGGCCAAGGAGATAGGCGTGCGTCGCATACTCTGCTTCGGCGACTCCGACTTGGTTATACAGCAAGCATCGCGGCGCCGGGACGCGAAGGACGCCAACATGGCCTCATACCGCTTCCACGTCCAGCAGCTATCCGGCTTCTTCGACGGCTATGAATTCCACCATGTGCCATGAGCAAACAACGAGGCGGCTGACGCCCTATCCAAGATTGGCTCAACCCGGCAATCTATTCCGCCAGGCGTTTCCCTGGCGCACCTCAAGAAGCCGTCCATCACACCGTCACCGGACTCGGATTCCATATTCGTGCCGGCTGACCCGGGGGCTGCTCAGCCGAACCCGGGGGCTTCATCGCCCAAGTCGGGGGCTTCAAAGCCGAACCCGCCGGCTTCACAGCCGAACCCGGGGACTTCTCAGTCCAACCCGGGGCCTTCAGAGCCAAACTCGGGGGCTTCAAAGCCGAACCCGCCGGCTTCCAAGCCGAACCCGGCGACCAAGCAGTCGAATCCAGAAGCTGCCACGCAGGAGGCCTTGTTGGTTAGCGTATTCGAGATAAGATGCGTACCTTCATGGGCACAAGATTTCCTCTCCTACCTCACCGACGGTGTGCTGCCTGATGACAGAGTCCAGGCCAGGCAGATTGAGAGAAGGGCCAAGGCTTATACCATCATCAACCACCAGCTGTACAAACGCAGCGTAAGTGGGGTGTTCCAGCGGTGTGTCGAGCCGGCTGAAGGGATTGAACTCCTACGGGAAATCCACCAAGGAGAGTGCAGCCATCACGCCTCCTCCAGAGCCATAGTGGCCAAAGCTTTCCGGCACGGTTTTTACTGGCCGACTGCGCTCAAGGACGCAGAAGAACTGGTGAAAAAGTGCAACGGCTGCCAGCGCTTCGCAAAGAAGAGGCACTCGCCGGCTTCCGCCTTGAAAACCATCCCCATCACCTGGCCGTTTGCCGTATGGGGCTTGGATATGGTGGGCCCGTTCAGAACGGCGCGAGGCGGCATGACACACCTCTTGGTGATGATTGACAAATTCACCAAGTGGATTGAGGCCAAGCCGATCAAGAAGCTGGACGGCTCCACAGCCGTCACGTTCCTCAAGGAAATCATCGTGAGATACGGCTACCCCCACAACATCATCACCGACAACGGCAGCAACTACGCCCAGGGCATCTTCTCTCGCTATTGCAAGGAAATGGGGATCCGGATGGATTTAGCGTCCGTGGCGCACCCGGAATCCAACGGGCAGGTGGAGAAGGCCAACGGCTTGATCCTAGCCGGCATCCGGCCCCGGCTGGTGGAGCCGCTCGAGCGAGCAGCCGGCTGCTGGATTGAAGAGCTGCCCAATGTACTATGGAGCCTGCGTACAACGCCAAACCGCTCAGTCGGCTTCACACCATTCTTCCTCGTATACGGGGCCAAAGCCATCCTGTCGACTGACATCGAGCATGACGCGCCAAGGATCAAGCTCTACACAGAAGCTGAAGCTAAAGAAGCTCGCAAAGATGGAGTCGACCTGGTCGAAGAGGCACGACTGCTGGCCGTGTCCAGATCTACCATTTACCAGCAAATCCTCCGACGCTATCACAGCCGGAAGGTCCAGCCCTTAGCATTCCGAGAAGGAGACCTAGTGCTCCGGCTGATCCAACGGACAGCCGAACAACATAAACTGTCATCCCCATGGGAGGGTCCCTTCATCGTGAGCAAGGCGGTAGGCAGCGATTCCTACTATCTCATAGATGCCCAAGAGGCTAAAAAGAACAAGCCGGACAAGGCTGACGAGGAGACTAAACGTCCCTGGAATGTCAACTTGCTTCGCCCATTTTATACTTGAGAGCAGGAATGTATGTATCCTTGTACTCCTTTTGTAAGCTATGAAAAAGCAAGCGCCAAGAGCGCCGTTTCCGACAAGTTTTTCGCGTACTCTACTTTATTTCGCCGATTGGCTAACACCCTCTCACGCGGCCGGCTTAGTAACGTGATCCGGTTTCCGACAGCCGGCTTCCGATCCAGCTACGGACCGCAACCCGGCTGTCCGGATGGCGGGAGTAAGTGCCTAGGGAGCCGGCACGCGAAAGACGGTCAAGAGAAAGAGTGAAAGCGAATTGACTTGCAACTTTCATGAAAGTGTCGGATTGCCGAACTCGGCTCGTTCGACTGAAATACTGTCGGCCTCACCCAGCGGCCCGCTCTTGATCCGGCGTCGGGTCACAAGTCGGACGTACGACCGGCAAGAGCAAAGCCAAAGAGTGGGGCGGATGGGAAAAAGCGAACAAGTCGGAAGAAAGCAAGCCGGCACACAAATGATTAACAAACACATTAAAGTGTGCCTTAATAAAAAGGATAATAAATATTTATACATATGCACCCGGCATTCCGGGGATTTAACAGTTTGCCTTGCAAAAGCAACACCTAAAACAGGTACATCTAAGCACCGGCTGGATCAGGACCAGTCGGGGGAGCATCAGCGGAGCCGGCTGCCGGGTTCTCCTCAGGCGTGTCCTCCGCCTCCTCATCTTCTGCCTCCTCGCCCTCGTCTTCAGATGGCGGGCTCGGATCCTCGATGAAGACGACCTTGTCGACGAAGTCGGCAATGGCGCAGGCTCGGGCAAGCCGGACAGTCTTGTTTTCTGCCGGGAGCGCATCCTCCACGCCGGCTCGCCGGCACTCAAGCTGGTCGAGGCTGACCTCATTGTCACAGGAGAGCACGAAGGATAGCGCCATGTCGGTTCCAGAGCGCGCAGCAGATTCCCTCTAGTCGAGGAAGCAGTCAGGCGCCTTCTCTAGCCAGGTGATGAGGTTGGCGAGGTCCTGCAGCAAAGTCTCAGTCGGCCACAGCAGCCGGATCAGCTCCTCCGCCGCCTTCCGGAGCTCCCAGCCAAGCTTCGTGATGGGCACGACGCGGGCGGCCATGGATGCCAAGTAGTCCTCCATGGTGAAGTACGCAGCGCTGCCCTCGCCGGTCTCCCGCCTGCGGGCGTCGCGCGCAACACCAACTGCTGCTAGTGCCGCTCTCCCCAGACTTCACCTGGAAGGTGATCCCGCCATTCGGGATAAGCGACGGGTCGCTCTTACTGGCCCTGGTCGCCCGCCCATGGAAGATCGATACCCATAGGGGGAAGTAGGGCGGGCAGCCCAAGTAGCACTCACACAGCGGCACGAACAGCGAGATTTGTTGGACGCTGTGCGGTCCAAGGTCGGAGATCTTAATGTTGTAGAAAGCCAGGAGCTGCCGGAGGAAGTCGGAGGTGGGGAGTGCGAAGCCGCGATCAAGGAAACTTAGGAAGATCACAAACTCCCCGGGCCTCGGGAGCGGCTCCACCTCTATCGCCACTGGAACCCTCCATCGTTCCTGTTTGAACTCAGGGATGATTCCTGTGGCTACGTACGGGAGAAGAGACTCCCGGGTGACCTTCGATTTTCCCTAGCCCTTCGCCGCCATGAACGCGCGTGGAGCTCGAAATGGAGAGCAGATGAGGGAAGGAGAAGGAGGAAAGCGGGGGAATGAAAAACCCTAATTCCCGGGGTAACCCTTTATACCGTCGCACTCGCCTGGAAGAAGGAATGAGGTCCGCCTTCCGTGTTAGCTCCGAAACCGCCGCCCCACAATCAATGGCCAAGATTTGTGCCGGATTAAGCTGAGTGACCATTAAACTACCCGTTTGCGGTCACATCATGCCCGACGGTCAACTACATGCAAACGGCTTGCACCTCCGTCAACGTGAACTATAGCCGCTGCCTCCTCGATGTGTCTGCACGACGACCGGCCAACACCGAATGTGATATGCCGACTGGCAACGACGAATGGCCAACGCCGACTGTCATACGCCGACTGTCATACGCCGACTGGCCGACTAGCTTTTGGCGACTGGAGACTGGTTCTTAGGCCGTAACTTCACTTTTGAGAGACCGATGGTGACTCACATTGTTCCATCACCGCGCCTCTTCAAGACTTGACTCGAATCCACGCTTCATCGCCACCGCGCTCGGGGACTATTGATGGGGATATGCCCTAAGGGGGTGTGTCGCCAGTCCCACTCACCATGGAGATGAAGGTCCAAGAAGGTTGCCAGTCGCCCAAGCGACTGGGTGACTGGGCCCTGCAATGACCGGGTGACTGGGCCCTGTGGCGACTGGGCCGTAATCCCCGGATGAGGATCTGCGCGACTGGAGAAGGAGATTACTTGCAAGAGGGGTGGCAAATCCCGAACTAATAGCAACCGATATGATTCGGGATTATCTTCATGTTACCCTAGATCGGGGGTGCCTATATAAACCCCCGAGCTAAACCCTAGAGGACACATCATCTGAGATCCAATCTCCCCCTTGTAAGCTCTTGGCGTAGCCGCTGACTGAGCCCCCCATTGTAATTCTCCACTGATCAATAAGATCTAGCATGACTTAGGCCTTTTACTCTCCGGAGGGGCTAAACCTGGGTAAAACCTTGGGTCCATTGCACCTCGGTCCACAGATGGCAATGTTCCCTTGCCCCGCATCAATGAAGTGCTATCCCCTGTAGCACCTACCGTGGTCATATCCACGACAGCATCCGGTTTGAAAACTATACCGATAACTGATACGTCTCCAACGTATCTATGATTTCTTATGTTCCATGCTAGTTTTATGACAATACCTACATGTTTTATTCATACTTTATAATCATTTTTATGCATTTTCCGGTACTAACCTATTAACAAGATGCCGAAGCGCTAGTTCCTGTTTTCTGCTGTTTTTTGTTTCAGAAATCCTACACAGGAAATATTCTCGGAATTGGACGAAACAAAAGCCCACGGCCCTATTTTCCACGGAGGGTTCCAGAACATCGAAGAAGAGTCGGAGGCGGCCAGCAGGGGGGCCACCCCATAGGGCGGCGCGGCCAGGCCCCATGGCGCGCCCAAGTGTGGGGAGCCCACCCCTGGCTCCCCCCGATGCTGCCTCTTTGCCTATATATTCCTTCGTATCGCAAAACCCTAGTACCGAGAGCCAAAATACGAGAAAAGTTTCAGAGACGCCGCCGCCGTCAACCCCATCTCGGGGGGTTCTGAAGATCTCCTCCGGCACCCTGCCGGAGAGGGGAATCATCACCGGAGGGCTCTACATCACAATGCCCGCCTCCGGACTGATGCGTGAGTAGTTCATCCTTGGACTATGGGTCCATAGCAGTAGCTAGATGGTTGTCTTCTCCTATTCGTGCCATCATGTTTAGATCTTGTGAGCTGCCTATCATGATCAAGATCATCTATTTGTAATGCTACATGTTGTGTTTGTTGGGATCCGATGAATATGGAATACTATGTCAAGTTGATTATCGATCTATCATATATGTGTTATTTATGATCTTGCATGCTCTCTGTTGCTAGTAGAGGCTCTGGCCAAGTTGATACTTGTAACTGCAAGACGGGGTATTTATGCTAGATAGTGGGTTCATGCCTCCATTTAATCTGGGATAGTGACATAAAGTTCTAAGGTTGTGGATGTGTTGTTGCCACTAGGGATAAAACATCAATGCTTTGTCTAAGGATATTTGTATTGTTTACATTACGCATAGTACTTAATGCAATTGTCTGTTGTTTGCAACTTAATACTGGAAGGGGTGCGGATGCTAACCCGAAGGTGGAATTTTTAGGCATAGATGCATGCTGGATAGCGGTCTATGTTCTTTGTCGTAATGCCCTAAGTAAATCTCATAGTAGTCATCATGATATGTATGTGCATTGTTATGCCCTCTCTATTTGTCAATTGCCCAACTGTAATTTGTTCACCCAACATGTTATTTATCTTATTGGAGAGACACCACTAGTGAACTGTGGACCCCGGTCCATTATTTTACATCTGAAATACAACCTACTGCAATCATTGTTCTCTGTTGTTCTTTGTAAGCAAACATCATTCTCCACACCATACGTTTAATCATTTGTTTTCAGCAAGCCGGTGAGATTGACAACCTCACTGTTAAGTTGGGGCAAAGTATCTTGATTGTGTTGTGCAGGTTCCACGTTGGCGCCGGAATCCCTGGTGTTGCGCCGCACTACACTCCTTCAGCAACAACCTTCATGTGGCCTTCATCTACTACTGGTTCGATAACCTTGGTTTCTTAATGAGGGAAAACTCACTGTTGTACGCATCATACTTTTCTCTTGGGGTTCCCAACGGACGTGTGCTTTACCGTCACAAGAAGCTACTTTTCTTGCGCCGTTGCAAGCCCCGCCACGTGCAAGCAGCTACTTTTCTGGCGCTGTTGCCGGGGAGATCAAGACACGCTGCAAGGAGAGTCTCTCACACCCAATCTCTTTACTTTGTTTATTGTCTTGCTTTATTTATTTTCTGTCTTGTTTGCTTTCTTTATATAAAAAACACAAAAAAATTAGTTACTTGTTTTACTTTATTTAATTCGGTTTTGCTTTATTTATTTTTATTATTGCTAAAATGAGTAATCCTGAAGTTGAAGTTCGTTCGTTTAAGCAACAAGGGGAGAAAGTTTTAAAGATGCTTGGTATAGAATTAGTGATGCTCATCATAGGTGCACTAAGAAACACTCCACTATTATCCTCTTTAGGAACTTTTATGTTGGTATCTCTAGCTGGAATAGGTATGTTCTTGATACTCTTGCAGGGGGTAATTTCCTAGGTACTCTTGCTTTAGAAGCTAGTTGCATAATTAAGAGTCTAGTCGGAATACCACATGTTAATGAAGCTAAAATTGAAATCTCTCTTGAGGATGTCATGAAAAAGTTGGAGGCCATAGAGAAAAACCTTCCAAGTGTTGATACTAAATTGGGAATATTACTTGATAATACTGATAAACTTGATAAATCTCTAGTAGGAATTAATGAAAGAATTGTTGTCTTAGAAACTTGTGCTATCCATGATAATCAAACCCATAGGATTGGTGAACTTGAAGAAGCTATGGGAACCTTGGTTTCAACTTTTTCTTCTCTTAAGTTTAAGGAGAAAGCTTATGTGGGTAAGGAGCAAAAGTTCATGTATGTCTCTAAGATGCCTAAGCCAAAGCAATCATTATGAGCTTAAAATTGATAAAACCCTTAGTACCACTATGGGAAATTTAGATAATGGAGCATCTAAGATACCTATTGAGACAAGTTGTGTTTTTAAGGAAAATCATGATGTTGATACTTCTTCTCTTGATGGTACTTGATTTTAACTTTCTGCGCCAAGCTGAAAGGCGTTAAAGAAAAGCGCTTATGGGAGACAACCCATTATTTTATTCCTAAATTTTTTGTTTTATATTTGAGTCAAGGTGCTTGTTACTACTGTAGCAATACCTTTGTATCTTTACTTTATTGCATTGTTGTGCCAAGTAAAGTCTTTGATAGAAAGTTGATACTAGATTTGGATTTCCACGCAGAAACAGATTTTTAGCTGTCACGAATTTGAGCTGTTCTCTCTGTAGGGAAATCGTAAAATCTTGAAAAAATTCATGAGTAATCCTCAGATATGTACGCAAATTCCATTCTGTTTGAGCTTTTTCGTCTGAGCATTTTAAGTGCCTCGAAAAAATTCGTCTTTACGGACTGTTCTGTTTTGACAGATTCTGCCTTTTATCTCGCATTGCCTCTTTTACTGTGTTTGAGTGGATTTCTTTGCTCCATTAAATTTCAGTAGCCTTGAGTAATGTTCAGAAGTGTTGGGAATGATTGTGTCCTTGCTGAACATGTGAATTTTTGATTATGCACTAACCCTCTAATGAGATTGTTTTGAGTTTGGTGTGAAGGAAGTTTTCAAGGTTCGAGAGAGGAGGATGATATAATATGATTAAGAAGAGTGAAAAGTCTAAGCTTGGGGATGCCCCCGTGGTTCATCCCTTTATATTTCAAGAAGACTCAAGCATCTAAGCTTGGGGATTCCCAAGGCATCCCCTTCTTCATCAACAACTTATCAGGTCACCTCTAGTTAAACTATATTATTATTGCGTCACATCTTATGTGCTTTACTTGGAGCGTCTGTGTGCTTTTATTTTCGTTTTGTCATTTTCATACTCTGAATAAAATTGGATCCTAGAATTCCTTGTGTGGGATAAAGACACGCTCCGCTTTTTCATATGAACACTGGTGTTCTTCGTTTTACTTTTAATGTTCATGGCGAAAGCTGAAAGACGCTGCACTTATTGCTATTTGGTTGGAAACATAAAATGCTTCATGTGGTAATTGGTATATTGTCTTGAATAATTTGATACTTGGCAATTGTTTTGAGCTCTCAAGTAGATCATGTTTAAGCTCTTCCATCATGTAGCTTAAATCTATTAGTGGAGAAATGCCGTAGAGCTTGTTGAAATTTGGTTTGCATGATTGGTCTCTCTAAGGTCTAGATATTTTCTGGTAAAAATGTTTGAGCAAAAAGGAAGACAGTGTAGAGTCTTATAATGCTTGCAATATGTTCTTATGTAAGTTTTGCTGTACCGGTTCATACTTATGTTGCGTCAAACAACCTTGCTAGCCAAAGCCTTGTACTGAGAGGGAATGCTTCTCATGCATCCAAAACCTTGAGCAAAAACCTATGCCATTTGTGTCCACCATCAATACCTACTATGTGGTATTTTTCTGCCATTCCAAGTAAATACTTCATGTGCTACCTTTAAACAATTCAAAAGTTATTATCTCTTATTTGTGTCAATGTTTTATAGCTCATGAGGAAGTATGTGGTGTTATATCTTTCAATCTTGTTGGGCAGACTTTCACCAATGGACTAGTGGCTTCATCCGTTTGCAAAAAGAGCTGGCAACGGGGTTCCCATCCCCAATCAATTAACTTTCATTAATAATTCTCTTCACATGTTTTGCCCTGATTTATCAGTAAGCAACTTAATTTTGCAAATCGACACTCCTCCATGGTATGTGAAATGTTGGAAGGCACCCGAGGATTCGGTTAGCCATGGATTGTGAAAGAAAAAGGTTGGGAGGAGTGTCATCCATTGATACGTCTCCGACGTATCGATAATTTCTTATGTTCTATGCCATATTATTGATGATACCTACATGTTTTATGCACACTTTATGTCATATTCGTGCATTTTCTGGAACTAACCTATTAACAAGATGCCGAAGTGCCGGTTCCTCGTTTTCTGCTGTTTTTGGTTTCAGAAATCCTAGTAACGAAATATTCTCGGAATTGGACGAAACAAAGACCCGGGGGCCTATTTTTCCACGGAGCTTCCGGAAGACCGGAGAACATACGAAGTGGGGCCACGAGGTGGCGACACCACAAGGTGGCGCGGCCCGGGGGGCCCGCGCCGCCCTATGGTGTGGCCCCCTCGTCCGGCCCCCGACTCGCCCTTCCGCCTACTTAAAGCCTCCGTCGCGAAACCCCGAGGCGAAAAAAACCACGATACGGAAA
Source organism: Lolium rigidum (assembly GCF_022539505.1). NCBI lineage: Eukaryota > Viridiplantae > Streptophyta > Magnoliopsida > Poales > Poaceae > Lolium > Lolium rigidum. The sequence continues at coordinate 105,473,271 of NC_061512.1, read as the reverse complement.
ACCTCATCGAGACGCCGCCGCCGATCCCATCTCGGGGGATTCGGAGATCTCCTCCGGCACCCTGCCGGAGAGGGGATTCATCTCCCGGAGGACTCTACACCGCCATGGTCGCCTCCGGAGTGATGAGTGAGTAGTTCACCCCTGGACTATGGGTCCATAGCGGTAGCTAGATGGTTGTCTTCTCCTCATTGTGCTTCATTGTTGGATCTTGTGAGCTGCCTAACATGATCAAGATCATCTATCCGTAATTCTATATGTTGTGTTTGTCGGGATCCGATGGATAGAGAATACCATGTCATGTTAATTATCAAGTTATTACATATGTGTTGTTTATGATCTTGCATGCTCTCCGTTATTAGTAGAGGCTCGGCCAAGTTGATACTTTTAACTCCAAGAGGGAGTATTTATGCTCGATAGTGGGTTCATGCCCGCATTGACACCTGGGGAGTGACGAAACCCCTAAGGTTGTGTTGTGCTGTTGCCACTAGGGATAAAACATTGGCGCTATGTCCGAGGATGTAGTTGTTGATTACATTACGCACCATACTTAATGCAATTGTCTGTTGCTTTGCAACTTAATACTGGAGGGGTTTCGGACGATAACCTGAAGGTGGACTTTTTAGGCATAGATGCAGTTGGATGGCGGTCTATGTACTTTGTCGTAATGCCCAATTAAATCTCACTATACTTATCATGTCATGTATGTGCATTGTTATGCCCTCTCTATTTGTCAATTGCCCGACTGTAATTTGTTCACCCAACATGCTTTTATCTTATGGGAGAGACACCTCTAGTGAACTCGTGGACCCCGGTCCATTCTTTAATACTGAAATACAAATCTTCTGCAATACTTGTTTTTAGTATTTTCTCTGCAAACAATCATCTTCCACACAATACGGTTAATCCTTTGTTACAGCAAGCCGGTGAGATTGACAACCTCACTGTTTCGTTGGGGCAAAGTACTTTGGTTGTGTTGTGCAGGTTCCACGTTGGCGCCGGAATCTCGGTGTTGCGCCGCACTACATCCCGCCGCCATCAACCTTCAACGTGCTTCTTGGCTCCTCCTGGTTCGATAAACCTTGGTTTCTTTCTGAGGGAAAACTTGCTGCTGTGCGCATCATACCTTCCTCTTGGGGTTGCCCAACGAACGTGTGAAATACACGCCATCAAGCTCTTTTTCCGGCGCCGTTGTCGGGAGATCAAGACACGCCGCAAGGGGAGTCTCCACTTCCCAATCTCTTTACTTTGTTTTTGTCTTGCTTTATTTTATTTAATACTTTGTTTGCTGCATTATATCAAAACACAAAAAAATTAGTTGCTAGCTTTACTTTATTTGCTATCTTGTTTGCTATATCAAAAACACAAAAAAATTAGTTTACTTGCATTTACTTTATCTAGTTTGCTTAATTTACTACTGCTAAAATGGCCAACCCTGAAAATACTAAGTTGTGTGACTTCACTAGCACAAATAATAATGATTTCTTATGCACACCTATTGCTCCACCTGCCACTACAGCAGAATTCTTTGAAATTAAACCTGCTTTACTGAATCTTGTTATGCGAGAGCAATTTTCTGGTGTTAGTTCTGATGATGCTGCTGCCCATCTCAATAATTTTGTTGAACTATGTGAAATGCAAAAATATAAAGATGTAGATGGTGACATTATAAAATTAAAATTGTTTCCTTTCTCATTAAGAGGAAGAGCTAAAGATTGGTTGCTATCTCTGCCTAAGAATAGTATTGATTCATGGACTAAATGCAAGGATGCTTTTATTGGTAGATATTATCCCCCTGCTAAAATTATATCTTTGAGGAGTAGCATAATGAATTTTAAACAATTTGATAATGAACATGTTGCTCAAGCTTGGGAAAGAATGAAATCTTTGGTTAAAAATTGCCCAACCCATGGACTGACTACTTGGATGATCATCCAAACCTTCTATGCAGGACTAAATTTTTCTTCGCGAAACTTATTGGATTCAGCTGCTGGAGGTACCTTTATGTCCATCACTCTTGGTGAAGCAACAAAACTTCTTGATAATATGATGGTAAATTACTCTGAATGGCACACGGAAAGAGCTCCACAAGGTAAGAAGGTAAATTCTGTTGAAGAATCCTCTTCCTTGAATGATAAGGTTGATGCTATTATGTCTATGCTTGCGAATGATAGGACTAATGTTGATCCTAATAATGTTCCATTAGCTTCATTGGTTGCCCAAGAAGAACATGTTGATGTAAACTTCATTAAAAATAATAATTTCAACAACAATGCTTATCGGAACAATTCTAGTAATAACTATAGGCCATATCCTTATAATAATGGTAACGGTTATGCTAATTCTTATGGGAATTCTTACAACAATAATAGGAATACACCCCCTGGACTTGAAGCTATGCTTAAAGAATTTATTAGTACACAAACTGCCTTTAACAAATCTGTTGAGGAAAAGCTCAATAAAATTGATATTCTTGTTTGTAGAGTTGATAGTCTTGCCTCTGATGTTGATCTTTTGAAATCGAAAGTTATGCCTAATAAGGATATTGAAAATAAAATTGTTACTACAGCAAATGCCATCCAAGTTAGAATTAATGAGAATATAAGATTAATGGCTGAACTAGCGTGCTAGGTGGGATAGAGAAGAAAATGAAAAACTAGCTAAAAAGGAAAATGTAGCTAAAGTTTGGACTATTACCACCACTAGCAATGCTAATGATTCATATGTTGCTGCACCTCCTACTATCAATGGTAAAATAATTGGTGTTGGCAATGCTTCTACTCCTAGTGCAAAGCGCGCAAAATTACCCGAAGCTGCTAAAGCTGCTGAAACTGCTAAAACTGCTCGAAACTGCTTGTGATAAAACTGCTGAAATTTTTTCCAACCTTGGGGATGATAATCCCATTGCTTTAGATTGTAATGATTTAGATTTTGATGATTGCCATATCTCTGAAGTTATAAAGTTCTTACAAAAACTTGCTAAAAGTCCCAATGCTAGTGCTATAAATTTGGCTTTCACAAAACATATTACAAATGCTCTCATAAAAGCTAGAGAAGAGAAACTAAAACTTGAAACTTCTATTCCTAGAAAGCTAGAGGATGGTTGGGAGCCCATCATTAAAATGAGAGTCAAAGACTTTGATTGTAATGCCTTGTGTGATCTTGGTGCAAGTATTTCTGTTATGCCTAAAAAGTCTATGATATGCTTGACTTGCCACCATTGAAGAATTGTTATTTGGATGTTAATCTCGCTGATAATGCTAAAAAGAAACCTTTGGGGAAAGTTGATAATGTTCATATTATGGTTAACAATAACCTTGTCCCCGTTGATTTTGTTGTCTTGGATATTGAATGCAATGCATCTTGCCCCATTATATTGGGAAGACCTTTTCTTCGAACCGTTGGTGCTACTATTGATATGAAGGAAGGTAATATTAAATATCAATTTCCTCTCAAGAAAGGTATGGAACACTTCCCTAGAAAGAGAATGAAGTTACCTTATGATTCTATTATTAGAACAAATTATGATGTTGATGCTTCATCTCTCGATGTTACTAGAGTTACACTTTCTGCGCCTAGGCTGAAAGGCGTTAAAGAAAAGCGCTTATGGGAGACAACCCATGTTTTTACTCCAGTATTTTTGTTTTATATTTGTGTCTTGGAAGTTGTTTACTACTGTAGCAACCTCTCCTTATCTTAGTTTTGAGTTTTGTTGTGCCAAGTAAAGTCTTTGATAGAAAAGTAAGTACTAGATTTGGATTACTGTGCAGTTCCAGATTTCTTTGCTGTCACGAATCTGGGTCTATCTCCCTGTAGGTAGCTCAGAAAATTACGCCAATTTACGAGCATGATCCTCAGATATGTACGCAACTTTCATTCAATTTGAGCATTTTCGTTTGAGCAAGTCTGGTGGCCTAATAAAATCCATCTTTACGGACTGTTCTGTTTTGACAGATTCTGTCTTTTATTTCGCATTGCCTCTTTTGCTATATTGGATGAATTTCTTTGATCCACTAATGTCCAGTAGCTTTATGCAATGTCCAGAAGTGTTAAGAATGATTGTGTCACCTCTGAACATGTGAATTTTTATTATGCACTAACCCTCTAATGAGTTGTTTCGAGTTTGGTGTGGAGGAAGTTTTCAAGGATCAAGAGAGGAGTATGATGCAATATGATCAAGGAGAGTGAAAGCACTAAGCTTGGGGATGCCCCGGTGGTTCACCCCTGCATATTATAAGAAGACTCAAGCGTCTAAGCTTGGGGATGCCCAAGGCATCCCCTTCTTCATCGACAACATTATCAGGTTCCTCCCCTGAAACTATATTTTTATTCCGTCACATCTTATGCACTTTGCTTGGAGCGTCGGTTTGTTTTTGTTTTTGTTTTGTTTGAATAAAATGGATCCTAGCATCTATCTATTATATTATTAAAACAACAAACAACCAATGGTGCGGATTAGCCAGGAATAATCAAATCAAGAACAACAGCCACGATTAACTTAACGCCCGGGTGCTGCTGATTTGGATATACGCGTCTACGGTGTCCTTCTTGGCTACGTCTACCCCAAGTCCCCATGCGCAAACTTACTCTTAATCGACTCCACGTTCGATCTGCCGCGTCACTCCGCGGCCGCCGTCGCCGGTTCAGCTGGATCTTCCGTCGCCTCTCCATATCTCTATCCCTGGCCGATACGATGCCTCGAGTTCTCTTCCTCCTGGCGTCCTCTCTGTACTTTGGAGATTGTTTACCGGTGGCACCATCCCAAGGCTAAGCAAGCACGAAAATCTGATGTAAGTTTCGCTGGGTCTCCTCTTCTGGGCTCTCTGATAGTGTCGATGCCCAGGTAACTATCATCTAGACATAGCTATGTGTTCTATTTCACACTGTGTTGGATAGATCTAAAAAGAGGGTCTGTTGTGCTGTCACTACGTTTTGACCACCAAGGATTGACATGGAACTAGATTGATTTTGGTTGGAGACTTGGAGTTGAAAAAAAATATGTTTCTGCCCATAATATTTCGCCGGCTGTTTGGCTTCGGGCAGTTAAGTTGGTGAGACGAATAGGAAGGTCAGTTTTCGGCTAGATCATTACATGTTTTCTGCCAGTAGAAACACCAGGTGTTAATTAACTAAGCTATCTTTTCCTTTTATTTCAGGTGTGTGATCACTATGATTGGTTCATCTTTTCACAGAAAAGCAAGTTCAAATACTCGATAAGAAATTATATGATCTAGAAAACTCAACTAGATCATACCCACACTACCTGGAGCAGCGGTGCTTTATCGTTCAATAGTACAAACTATTCAGTACATACTCAGGTTTATATACTCAACTTTATTTTCAGATTTAGTGACAATACGTTCTACAATGGTTTCTGACAGTTTAGTTGGTGAGACGAATCGGAAGGTCACCAGAAGTTAATTAATTAACCTATCTTTTCCTTTTATTTCAGGTGTCTGATCACAATGATTGGTTCATCTTTTCACAGGAAAGCAAGTTCAGATACTCGATGTGAATTTATATGATCTAGAAAACTTAGCTTGACCATTCCCACGCTACCTGGATTAGCAGCGCTTTATTGTTGAATAGTTCAAACTATTAGGTACATACTCAGGTCTATATACTCAACTTTATTATCAGATTTAGTGAGAGTGCGTTCTACAATGGTGTGCATAAGTGCTATTGACGATAACCAGTAAATGTATGCACCTTTTTAGGATTATCTTTGAATTTTAGAAATACTTAAACAACGCTAGAAAATATTACCTCTGAGGTAGTACTATATTTTAGAATCTGTAGGTCAATCAGCAAAGATATTCATGCTTATAGCCTATTTTAGTGACGACACTATACATTACAGTATTGGCTCCCTTCTCCTTTTTCTTGAGATAAAATGTTTCTTACGTTCTTGGGTTCGATTAAATTGTAAAGAAACATGCTAGCATCTTAAAATTTAATACTGCATTTGATGTGTTCGCTTTGGCAAAAAATAGAGAAAATATAGAATTCTTATTATTGCATACTTCCCTTGCCCATAGAATACAATTTCTAAGAAGCGGAAATGGCATGCACGAATTTTACTCGGAATAAAGATTCAAGCATAGAAATACGGGTAATCACCAGCAGGAACATATAATGCTATTTTCTGTATGACTTTCAGATCAGCTATGGTGCAATTGACTTGTGGAAAGAGTCTGCAGTCGATTCAATGCAAGCATAATCACGTGCACAAGACAAACATCAAGCTTTGGAATGTACAGTTGATTTCTGGTATCCAAACAAAGAACAACACAGATAAGGATCTTCAACTCTGCACTAACTCTAGGGGAGCTTGCAGCCCCGTCCAGGCAATCACGGTGTGCTGGTCTTCCAAGGCACGAATAATTGGAAAACTTACGAGGGTACCCAGAGTGAGTATCCTGGTGTTTTGATCAAAGAAACGATTTTCAAACTGAAGACATGATACACGGCCACGATGACCATCCTGATATTTGGATCAATGGAAGCTTTATTCTAATACATCTGGTACATACGAAAGACATGGCACATGGTAGCTACGATGACAATACTAATGTTTGGATCAATAGATCATTGAACAATCGATGAGACACTCCATAATTAGAAGGCGCGACAAGTAATGTCATTATTCTACTATAAAGCCAGCACATACTGGATACTCCTGGACGGTCAAAGACGTTCCACAAATTAAAGGAACGACAATACTACATGAGCTTCTGGTAATATCCACGGGCACTTCATCTCCATGTTTGTTTGAAGTCTTTACATCTGTGAGTATACTTTTTATGGGACCCTCTTCAGAAGAACTTGATAGAGCTAACTAAGGGGGACAAATATTAAGTTCAAGTAATGAGAATGTAGGGTTCAGTCAACCATTGAATGAATGAACACGAACTTCAATCAGAAAACTTGTGTCTTATTTACATATTTAATAGTAGTTTATTTCTGTTTTTAAGTACTCGTGAGATATTATTAAATCACTTTAGAATGGCCATATATTTGATTCTACGATCTTGAAAATCTGATTGCCGTGTATATAACAAACGAAAATAAAGATTGCATTGTATCTATGTAATTTAGCAACTATGTGAGATTTTAGAATCTACACAATATCACACAAACCATGGCATTATAACTTTATCATTGTGGATAGTACAGAGCCAATGGAGATGAAACGACAATCCTATAAATTTCGAGACTAGGTTCTTAGTTTGCTACCAAGGGTATATAGTCATATTTCTAACTTTTAAATTATTAATTTTATGCATTGAAGTCATTAAGCTTCAAATTTGCAGGTGCCGTTGGATTACTCACCAAGAATAAGACCGTGGAATCACTGCGAATATCAACATCAGATATCCTTGAGATCAAAACTCTTAGATGAGAGTGCGTAAGTGTATACCCCTACCTCGACTCTTAACTAAACATTACAGAATATTTTTCTCAATTAATATAGATTATCAATAAATAATTTGTAGAACTTTTTAGTTGTGATAAAATCATAGTAATATATAGTGGTAGGAAATCCATGACAATTCTTCTGTAAAAAGGTATTCAACTGGCGAAAAACTAGAAGAGATTGATACTCACACTAGACCACCGGGGTAGCAAAACCACTAAATAAAAATTACGCATCCACAGGAAAATTATCCATATGGCTTGGAGCAACCATTTGTGGTTTCGCTCCAACCATCCATATAAGAGCAATCAAGATGGGTATAATCAACATTCATTCGATCAAGCAGTAGGGTGTACTGAGCCATCGGCCCAGAACATCTATTAGACTGAGAGGAGAAAAATAGCCGAGTCATACTGGAAGGCATTTGCAAAATAGCATGTGTCATTTCTGCCAAAATAGTTGCTACCTAATTCCGTGACTAAATTACTTTATCGTAAGGAGGACGAAAGTACAATAAGATACAAACATTGAAGACCATTTTCATGAAAGATCAAATAATTTTAATAATTTTGAAATTAACGGAAATATATACTACAGTATACTATTGGCAAAGCTGAATTTCAAATGTTTAAATTAAATCAAAGGTGATAAAAATAATTGTCTACAGAATCTAGCCGCGCAAATGCGCGGGTTGTTGAGGTATAGTTCAGCAAAGAGGGTTTGAGAAGAGAAAATTGCTGGTTGTTGTGGTGTCGCTTTCACAGTTGCCCGTTTCCTAGGTTATCCTTTAATTTTGCAACATTCCATTTTGTATTATTTTAAGTTGGTACATCAGTGATCTAGCCCATGTAACATTACTTAATACAAACTTTTATCAAAACCTCGAGCCAAGGCAAGCCCCAAAATATTCCTCTATTCATGAATGTACATAAGCATGTGCTACTTTGTTCGTGATTTTGTTTGTTTTATCCTAATTTTATGATATCCACTTTGTTTTTTAAAAGCTAAAAAATGAATTAATATTTTACACTGTTATTATACAAAATGTAAATTAGTGTGGATTCCACGGGATCGTGCGCCAAGGCGCACATCTAAAATCTAGTCTTCTCTATTGGTGAAGGTCAAGCTAAATCTCCTAAAATCAGATGGTTCGGCACCTACAGGCACAGTAAAAAATTAATCTGACATCTTATTTTCAAGACCATTGTTCACAGAGTACTCTTTTTAACTCGGGAGAGTAGGAACTAAATCTAATAGAGATATTCAGCAAAGCCAAACTACTTGTTCTCTCACAAAGCATCACACAACGCAGGCCACGCAAATTGCAGGAAAAGAAAGAAATAGATAAAAGAAAAAGAGTACATAGATCTGGGGAGCTTACAGCTGCTTCGTCTTCTGTGCTTTCATGTGACGCCTCTCAACCAGAAATTTTCTCCATCGGTCCCATCAAAGGCGGCCAGAACGGCATCAAGAGTTATTCGGTGAGGATGCCTGACATCTTGCTGTACGGCGATGCTTTTTTATCTTTCATTAGTTCGTATGTGCGCCATCGGTATCTGTCGGGTCGCCGACATGGGTACCATGGCTCCACTGTCCGAGTCCATCCTGTGAGCGCTGATGTGAGAACGGAACAGCATCATCTTTAGTCGATATATGGATGCACGTATGAGTTCCCCATTGCAGAGAAGAAACTGCGCGGCGGCCACCTCGATGGAGGAAGATACGGCTTCTGTTACTTAAGATGGCAACATGATCGCTACCTAGATGCCAGTTGAAACACGTTATGTCATCCAAAACGATCGGAACATATTGCGTATGTACGGTCCGTTCGCTTCATTCTCGAAACCATATTTATCTACAACAAAATATAAGCAAAATGACTAAATATAAGCAATTACATTTGCAGAGATCTACATAATGCATCAAGTTGGGCATCTGGAACACAGCTACGTCAGCTATTCACCACCATATTGACCCATTGTGAAGTAACAAGCCCAAAGATGCTGTGGGATTCAACATGGGAGGCGCTATGCGAAGATATGCAGTACAAAAGAAGAACTATCCTCAACTTCCAAACGCTGCAGCTTACAACCACACAGAAAAAGGCATATGCTCTCATTGAGATAGAGAAACTGATGAGACAAGTAGGAAAGTCACTAAAGGACTATCCAGACATAGACCTACCCAATGACGCGGAGCTGGAGGAACTTGGGAACAGACTAATAAATGAAGAGCTCAACTACGACATGGACAAACTCAAGGATGAGCACCAAGCCATACTAAACAATCTAAACCAAGACCAGAAAAAAGCATATGACGTAATAATGGAATCAGTTGACAAAAGGCTAGGAAAACAAATATTTGTGGAAGGCTACGGTGGCACGGGAAAAACATATCTATGGAAAGCAATCACAACAAAGCTAAGATCAGAAGGAAAGATAGTTCTTGCGGTAGCATCATGCGGAATTGCAGCCTTACTTCTCCAAGGTGGAAGAACAGCACACTCAAGGTTCCACATTCCACTGAATATAACCGAAGAATCAACGTGTGAAATAAAACAAGGCTCACATTTGGCTGATCTGCTAAAGAAAACCTCACTTATACTGTGGGATGAAGCTCCAATGGCAAACAAACATTGCTTTGAGGCACTGGATAAGAGCCTTAGAGATATTCTTAGGTTCACAAACGAAAAAAGCGATGAAAAGCCATTCGGTGGGATGACGGTGGTACTAGGAGGAGACTTCAGACAAATCCTACCAGTTATAACAAAAGGGAGGAGAGAGCAGATCGTTAATGCTTCAATCAAAAGATCATACCTATGGAAGCACTTCGAAATATTTGAGCTCACACGGAACATGCGGCTGAAGTGTTTGTCAGATGATCCATTACAAAAACAAAAAGTTGCTGAATTTGCAGAGTGGATACTGCAGATTGGTGACGGAAAAACAGCAACAGATGAAGGAGAGGATTGGATTAAAATACCAAAGGACCTAATGCTACAGAGAGGAAAAAATGCAAAAGAAGAAATAGTACAAAGCATATACCCAAACTTGCTGCAAAGATACCGTGAACGAGATTTCCTAGAAGAAAGAGCAATACTATGTGCACGGAATGAAACAGTCAGGGAGATAAACGAGCACATTATGACACAGATACAAGGTGAAGAGGTGATATACCGAAGCCTGGATACTGTGTGCAAGACAACAACTAGCAACAGTAGAACATTTTAATTAAATATTAGGACTTCGTGTTCACAACAATAGCTACCATTGATCGGTTGGAAGAAAATATTCAATGGTGGTACATGTCATGTGATGTATGCAACAAAATTTGTACCAAAGAATCTGATAGTTATTATTGCACTTACTGCAACAAATATCCTGAGCGTGCAACACCGCGGTAAGAATATTCTACTGATTTGACCAACAATGTTTACTATCATATTTTAGTTACACTAATAAAATTGGATATTAGGTACCGCATTCAGCTCCAGATTAGTGATCATACAGCTACTACAAGTTGCACTTTATTTGATGAAGAGGCCAAAAGAATGCTCAATACATCAGTCTCAATGTTGCTGGACTGTTTAGATGGAAAATCGCAGGAAGTTCCAAAGGTTATTCAACAATTATGTGGACAAAGACTAATCTTTCGATTCAAGCTAAACAATAAGAATCTCACTCTAGGTATGCAAAACTATGCGGTAAAGAAAACATTTGTTCCTGATGATAAGCTTGAGATGCAATACTTGGTTGATAAAGAAGAAGAGGTAATGGTGAATCTTAAAAGTTTAATACTAAATATTGCTTCATTTTTCAAAATAAAAAATTTAAAAAACTTCATTATTGTGTTAAATAGGATTTGATGGACGAAGAAGTGGACAGCATGTTAAAACAGGGAACAATCAAATTGGATGAGCAAGCTAATCAGGTGAGGTAATACTTGACAATATTAACTTTTTATGAACAAGTCTCTTACTAAATCAATGTATTGTATATTTGCAGGTACAGAACAACAAATGCCAAACTAACAAAAGCACAGTTGAGCTGGTCCGTGTGAAAGAAGAGCCACAAGATAAAAGCCACGGAAAAGAGCATCAATATAAGAAGTTATCAACAAGTGTCAATGCCAGAAAGAGGAGACGAAGATCTGTTGTAGTATCTGATGGCTCGGAAGATGAAGGAAGTGAAAATAGTCAATCCAAAACAGCAGAAAAAGCACTGCCAAAAAACAAGAAAAGTGTTAATGGAAAATACAAGAAAAGTCAGCTTGAAGATGAAGACTCGGATGTTGGCTACACAAGAGAAATAACTTCTGTTACTGCAACCAGAAGGATGACACGAAGCATCTCTAACGGCGCCAAAACAGATGCTGTCAAATGCAAGGACAAACGACCCAAGAGAGAAAGGAAATAGTCCATAATTTTTTTGAATTAAAGTTCAACATAGTAATTGTTTATTAGATAGGACAAGATGTTCTATTGTTAAAGAACTTTCCTCTAGATATTCCATATACATTACTATATTTTAAGTGAGATGTCAAGTTATGCAGCATGGAAATCCAGTTTGATATTTGTGCTTTCATTCATGATCTATGTGTATGCAAAGTCGATATATGCGGTACGTTTATGGTGAAGCATTATATCCAAATTAACTTCAACTTCCTTTAGCAAACGTGAGGCGCGCTTCCTTTGGTTAATCTAGCAGGGTGACCCGCGCATTTGCGCGGCTAGATTTGCTATTGTTTTCTCTCGAGGTTATTTTTTCTAATGGGTTATAACATGAAACTAAATTATGCTATAAAATTTTGGAGCTTCCCAAGAAAATTTGTGAGGTGTATTATGTTTTCCATCGGAACTTTGATGTTCACAAAGAATTGAAGCATTTTGGTCCGCCCTAAAAAATCATAGGCTTTTAGACTAATATATGCACCTTCATCTTCTATGCTTCGTTGGTCCTTGGTGTCTAATTAAAAGTAAGTTATTTTCAATAATTAAATCACAATATCGGTGTGCTCTAGCTAAACATCGAGTCATCTTCCTCTAATAGCCTCATGATTGGTTGTAAGAGATTTACATTTTGTTTGTACAATCTCATACCTTAAAATTATTCCATGCATTCGTATTTTACTATAATTTCCTATCTATCCGAAGCAGTGTATTATCTATGTATATTCACCAAACAATTCAATAGTCATATCCTTTTTTTCTCCCTCTCTGTCGCTTGTCTTCTTGATCCTAACCTCATTATTTTGTATATAATCCATTTTGCCACCACTTAGAGCGTGACCTTCCGTGCGCAATGTACATTGTTGGAGAGGCTACTTGGTTGAAGCCTTCTCTAGTTTGGTTTCGGTCCCTCCATTTACTCGCCATCTCTTAGGCGCTCAAGGGCGGTTAGTGTGTTTATCTACGCCAACTTGAAGTTAGGGTCGGACTTTCAGGAGCTTCCCTCTTCGGGCATGATGTAGTTCGAGGGCTTGGTGTATCTCCTCCTCGCTATTCTTGGCCGGTAACGGTGCAAGGCGAGCTTTCGGGGTTAGGTATTGGCATTTTTTCTATATGATTAATACAACACCCCAAGGAGCATTCTTGAAAGAAAAATAAATCTATTTTTCACACTTAGCTAGAGTCTATTTAATCCGCAAAGATCCGTAAAATGCATGAATTGGACATGATTGCAAGTGCAAAATAGATGGTTGCAAGAATATAGTGATTTTTTGAAAACATGTATTTGATTCGTAAGAATAAGAAAAACACAGGAATCGGAAGAAACATAGTAAAATCAAGATAAATATATGCAAAGATATGAATATGTCATAACTATGCAACATATATCTCTCACACGTTCATTTTGTGCATGCATAGAATGTAAAAAACAACTTTATTTAGACCGTACAATTATTTTGTTGTGCCTTTGAAATTTAACACAAAGAAAAATTTCCTCCATTTTTCTATCCATCATTCTTTTGAATCAAATGGAAGGAGAGTGTCATCTTTTGGATATTTTCCAATTCTTATATTTTTAGTCTACGAATCAACGTCACACAATACACTCGTTGAATGGTTTTATATACATGCATGTCTCACATAATATTTAACTCCAGCAAACCACATGAGCAACTGCCAGTTCATACTCAGTGTTCTATTTTCAAAACATGTCCTTTTACTCTCGAATCTATATATGCATGCAAGCATGCAACATTCAAGTTGATGCATTGGAATCGGTCATGATATAATAGCTAGTCCACTACATTATGCACGTATCTCGACGGGTATTTAAATCGCTAAATTATTTTAGTTTTATATTCTGTATTACTACAAATGCTAATATTATTTTTTAATTAGTTAATTATAGATTATAGATTTCTTCACTACATGTAAAAATATCTAATTGCAAAATTTCTAGCAAAATTTTATTTAGGTTATGCACATTATTAAAACTGCTAATTTTAAATTATAATCCACTTTATTTAAATTATTTTACAGATAAATAGAACAACTTTCATGTGGTTCTTATTTGGCCTTGTTTCTATAAAATAAAGTTGAATTTTGAGACTAACTTAAACATACAATTACTCTATTTCAGTAAAAAGCCCGTCGTATATATTTTTATACATTAGCCGGATCATCTATACACAATGCATGCACAACATGGCAGCTCAAGAAGATAACCAAATCTGTGTTGAGTCGACTTGATGCATTGGGCAGTCCATCTGAACATTTAGTTCATAGATTTGGACTATAATGAAACTCCACTGAGCACCAACTGACGGAAACCACCGTGGTACTGCCTGTTGCCAATTCCATACTGTCATTGTACCATCGATCTTCCTAACAACCGTGTGATCTTCAGAATCTGTCGTTTTATTCTTGCCTGATCGCTATCGAGTTTGCTTGCCACCAACTTGCTGTATACGCAGGCCAGGGTCATCTGTCGCGGAGTTCATCGTAGGTATTGTAGAGAAATTTGTAGGAGCTTCCATCCCCATATCCGCCCGACTGCGTCCACATCTACAACTCCGGAGTCATCGACAATCTGCAAATGTAATTGCTTATATTTAGTCATTGATTCAAGAAAAATATCAATATTGGGCATCTAGGTAATTGATCAAAATGTAATTTCTTAGCATACTTTATCTCAGGAGATATTGTATAAATACTTTTTTATTAACAATTTCAGTTAATCAATAGTCTAAATTTGAAGTTGTGCAATCTGTTGCACAGAGTTAGTTTATGAGGGAGATCTGAAGAAAATCCTCTTCTAAGTGCATGTTGTAGAACAAATATAGCGCTCCCAATTATTCAGATTGAAAATTGCGATGTAAACATATATTTCACTCAAATTCTCCCACCTTTTGTGTTATGGTGTAGTTGGCGGATGTGACTATCCTCAGTGTTAAATTAGGCCCAAAGTATATTGGCATACATGAAGTTTGTCATCAGGTGACATTTGACCATATGTATACAAATATGGATAGTTTTCTCAACTTGATGTGTTATATACTTATATTCTCTCCGGCAACAATAGGATAACATAAAAAATATTTGTAGTGTTACATATATCATCTCAATGTAAATCAGATATAAGTTTTAAAGTACAATTTGTAGGTTTGTTTTGCTCTGCTTTGTTGTCATTATTCTTTTGATGTACACTTCCATGTTGGTTCTGCTGGGATTAGACTTGACCATGTATGGATTACATGAATAGCATGGCATAAATACTATAAGGTCATCATCCGAAAAATACATTTCAACAAATTATGTTATTTAGAATTAGTAAAATACAAAGCAGACGAAACCAAACTAAGTATGTGAAATCTATAGAGTATGTCCCCAGTATGGTGCACTGTTATATATATGAACATACTTCAAAACTTATTTTACCTACAACTAGGCCAAACACACAAACCATGTACCATTTGATTTGTCATTTAATATATAGAAATCAACACTGATTAAGTTCACTATAAACCATGAAAGAATAAAATCCAGAGCATTAAACATCTAAAAATTGAACTATTTAAGATTGAATAAAATTTCTACAAGTCTAGACGCGCATATGCGCGGGCCACTCCGCTAGTTTAATTGTATTTGAACGGACATGCGGTGTAGATATGCTGCGTTGTTGTTTTTTTCTACATGGCGTTCGCTTCATACATCTAGACCGTTGACGTGCCATTACTTTAGATTGGTAAATCTTCACCGTTGTTCATCTAGCATTCACTTTATGGGAGAGAGACACGCTCCGCTGTAGCATATGGACAAATATGTCCTTAGGCTCTACTCATAGTATTCATGGCGAAGTTTCATCTTCGTTAAATTGTTATATGGTTGGAATTGGATAATGATACATGTAGTAAATTGCTATAATGTCTTGGATAATTTGATACTTGGCAATTGTTGTGCTCATGTTTAAGCTCTTGCATCATATACTTTGCACCCATTAATGAAGAAATACTTAGAGCTTGTTAATTTGGTTTGCATATTTGGTTTCTCTAGAGTCTAGATAACATCTAGTATTGAGTTTTGAACAACAAGGAAGACGGTATGGAGTCTTATAATGTTTACCATATGTCTTTTATGTGAGTTTTGCTGTACCGTTCATCCTTGTGTTTGTTTCAAATAACCTTGCTAGCCTAAACCTTGTATCGAGAGGGAATACTTCTCATGCATCCAAAATACTTGAGCCAACCACTATGCCATTTGTGTCCACCATACCTACCTACTACATGGTATTTATCCGCCATCCCAAAGTAAATTGCTTGAGTGCTACCTTTAAAATTCCATCATTCACCTTTGCAATATATAGCTCATGGGACAAATAGCTTAAAAACTATTGTGGTATTGAATATGTACTTATGCACTTTATCTCTTATTAAGTTGCTTGTTGAGCGATAACCATGTTTACGGGGACGCCATCAACTATTCTTTGTTGGATATCATGTGAGTTGCTATGCATGTCCGTCTTGTATGAAGCAAGAGAGATCTACCACCTTCATGGTTGGAGCATGCATATTGTTAGAGAAGAACTTTGGGCCGCTAACTAAAGCCATGATTCATGGTGGAAGTTTCAGTTTTGGACACATATCCTCAATCTCGTAAGAGAATAATAATTGTTGCCACATGCTTATGCATTAAAGAGGAGTCCATTATCTGTTGTCAATGTTGTCCCGGTATGGATGTCTAAGTTGAGAATAATCAAAAGCGAGAAATCCAAAATGCGAGCTTTCTCCTTAGACCTTTGTACAGGTGACATGGAGGTACCCCATTGTGACACTTGGTTAAAACATGTGCATTGCAAAGATCCGGTAGTCCAAGTTAATTAGGACAAGGTGCGGGCACTATTAGTATACTATGCATGAGACTTGCAACTTGTAAGATATAATGTACATAACTCATATGCTTTATTACTACCGTTGACAAAATTGTTTCATGTTTTCAAAATAAAAGCTCTAGCACAAATATAGCAATCGATGATTTCCTCTTTGAAGGACCATTCTCTTTACTTTTATGTTGAGTCAGTTCACCTATTTCTCTCCACCTCAAGAAGCAAACACTTGTGTGAACTGTGCATTGATTCTTACATACTTGCATATTGTACTTGTTATATTACTCTATGTTGACTATTATCCATGAGATATACATGTTACAAGTTGAAAGCAACCGCTGAAACTTAATCTTCCTTTGTGTTTCTTCAATACCTTTACTTTGATTTATTGCTTTATGAGTTAACTCTTATGCAAGACTTATTAATACTTGTCTTGAAGTACTATTCATGAAAAGTCTTTGCTATATGATTCACTTGTTTACTCATGTCATTACCATTGTTTTGATCGCTGCATCCACTACATATGTTTACAAATAGTATGATCAAGGTTATGATGGCATATCACTTCAGAAATTATCTTTGTTATCGTTTTACCTGCTCGGGACGAGCAGAACTAAGCTTGGGGATTCTTGATACGTCTCCGACGTATCGATAATTTCTTATGTTCTATGCCATATTATTGATGATACCTACATATTTTATGCACACTTTATGTCATATTCGTGCATTTTCACGGAACTAACCTATTAACAAGATGCCGAAGTGCCGGTTCTGTTTTCTGCTGTTTTTGGTTTCGAAATCCTAGTAACGAAATATTCTCGGAATTGGACGAAACAAAGACCCGGGGGCCTATTTTTCCACGGAGCTTCCGGAAGACCGAAGAACATACGAAGTGGGGCCACGAGGTGGCGACACCACAAGGCGGCGCGGCCCGGGGGGCCCGCGCCGCCCTATGGTGTGGCCCCCTCGTCCGGCCCCCGACTGCTGCCCTTCCGCCTACTTAAAGCCTCCGTCGCGAAACCCCCGAGGCGAAAAAACCACGATACGGAAAACCTTACCGAGACGCCGCCGCCGCCGGTCCCATCTCGGGGGATTCGGAGATCTCCTCCGGCACCCTGCCGGAGAGGGGATTCATCTCCCGGAGGACTCTACACCGCCATGGTCGCCTCCGGAGTGATGAGTGAGTAGTTCACCCCTGGACTATGGGTCCATAGCAGTAGCTAGATGGTTGTCTTCTCCTCATTGTGCTTCATTGTTGGATCTTGTGAGCTGCCTAACATGATCAAGATCATCTATCTGTAATTCTATATGTTGTGTTTGTCGGGATCCGATGGATAGAGAATACCATGTCATGTTAATTATCAAGTTATTACATATGTGTTGTTTATGATCTTGCATGCTCTCCGTTATTAGTAGAGGCGCTGGCCAAGTTGATACTTTTAACTCCAAGAGGGAGTATTTATGCTCGATAGTGGGTCCATGCCTGCATTGACACCTGGGGGAGTGACAGAAACCCCTAAGGTTGTGTTGTGCTGTTGCCACTAGGGATAAAACATTGGCGCTATGTCCGAGGATGTAGTTGTTGATTACATTACGCACCATACTTAATGGAATTGTCTGTTGCTTTGCAACTTAATACTGGAGGGGGTTCGGACGATAACCTGAAGGTGGACTTTTTAGGCATAGATGCATTTGGATGGCGGTCTATGTACTTTGTCGTAATGCCCAATTAAATCTCACTATACTTATCATGTCATGTATGTGCATTGTTATGCCCTCTCTATTTGTCAATTGCCCGACCGTAATTTGTTCACCCAACATGCTTTTATCTTATGGGAGAGACACCTCTAGTGAGCTGTGGACCCCGGTCCATTCTTTAATACTTGAAATACAAATCTCTGCAATACTTGTTTTTACTATTTTCTCTCGCAAACAATCATCTTCCACACAATACGGTTAATCCTTTGTTACAGCAAGCCGGTGAGATTGACAACCTCATCTGTTTCGTTGGGGCAAAGTACTTTGGTTGTGTTGTGCGGGTTCCACGTTGGCGCCGGAATCTCTGGTGTTGCGCCGCACTACATCCCGCCGCCATCAACCTTCAACGTGCTTCTTGGCTCCTCCTGGTTCGATAAACCTTGGTTTCTTTCTGAGAGAAAACTTGCTGCTGTGCGCATCATACCTTCCTCTTGGGGTTGCCCAACGAACGTGTGAAATACACGCCATCATCCATAAATAAAACTAAAGTACACGTGTAAACAAAAGAGAAGAGGGATGATCTACCTTGCTGGTAGAGATGATGTCCATCATGGGAGCCGCTCTTTGAAAGTTTGTTTGATGAGGGGGTTAGAGTGCCCACTACCATTCGTTGACAACAACAAACACCTCTCAAAACTTTACTTTTATGCTCTCTATATGATTTCAAAACTTGAAAAGCTCTAGCACATGATTTAATCCCTGCTTCCCTCTGCGAAGGGCCTTTCTTTTACTTTATGTTGAGTCAGTTTACCTACTTCCTTCTATCTTAGAAGCAAACACTTGTGTAAACTGTGTGCATTGATTCTTACATACTTGCTTATTGGCACTCATCATATTACTTTTTGTTGACAATTATCCATGAGATATACATGTTGAAAGTTGAAAGGAATTGCTGAAACTTAAATCTTCCTTTGTGTTGCTTCAAAACCTTCTATTAAGAATCTATTGCTTTATGAGTTAACTCTTATGCAAGACTTTTTTATGCTTATCTTCAAAGTACTATTCATGAAAAGTTTTTGCTATATGATTCAGTTGTTTAGTCATTATCTTTTTGTTAGCAAACTATAGACCATTTCTTTGAGTCGCTTCATTCATCTCATATGCTTTACAATAGTATTGATCAAGATCATGTTGGTAGCATGTCACTTCAAAAATTATTCTTTTTATCGTTTACCTACTCGAGGGAGAGTAGGAACTAAGCTTGGGGATGCTTGATACGTCTCCAACGTATTTATAATTTCTTATGTTCCATGCTAGTTTTATGACAATACCTACATGTTTTATTCATACTTTATATCATTTTTATGCATTTTCCGGCACTAACCTATTAACAAGATGCCGAAGCGCCAGTTCCTGTTTTCTGCTGTTTTTGGTTTCAGAAATTCTACACAGGAAATATTCTCGGAATTGGACGAAACAAAAGGCCATGGCCCTATTTTCCACGAAGGGTTTCAGAACATCGAAGAAGAGTTAGAGGCGGCCAGAAGGGGGCCACCCCATAGGGCGGCGTGGTGTAATATCCCCGGTAATGGGGTTACAAAAATAGAGGAAACAGTTGTGTGCATTGCATTCATGCATAGAAAATCTGGGGAAATTTCGCGCTTATTTATAAAACTACATCAACAGGGGGAACAAGTTTCTCTCTCGACACCAGACAAAATTAAGGGTTTCGAGAGTGCGATAAACTTGGACCTATCCTAAATTAACTTAGGGTTTCGAGAAGAGAGGGGGAACATTTCATAATCTACTTTAAGTTGCATGATTGAATTCAAACAAGTTCGGTTTGAATTTTAAATTCAAACTTCAATTTGATATATCATCAATCAAATTATGAATAATCCAATAAACAATTATAGAAATTGGAAAATGAAGAAATAGAAAAGAATATATCATATATCAAAAGCTCATTAGGGAAAACTTGAGCTTTATTGATTAACACACAATATACAATGTCATTTACAATATTCATTTGAATTATAATTATTACAAAACATTACAGAAAGTGAATAAATGAAAAAGAAAATGAAAATTACAAAGAATTGAAAAAGGCTAAACTAGTTAAGTTCTTCAAGCATTTCTTGTTGAGCCTGAGCACCTGCAAGACAAACAAAGAAGACGCAAAATAGAAACAATGCCAAGTGGCTTGGTTAGAAATAAAGAGAAATGGAAGGAAGATATTTTCCAGCCGATGCATATCCACTAGGGGGAGTGTACCAGGTTGGGATCTGCATTATGCAAGCAGACAGCACACACACAAACTTTGCATGGCATAGCTGTCGGCCAAGCACAGTTCCAAGACATCATATAAAAGTATACTCCTTACCACACATAGCTGCTTAGCCCAGCACAAGAGTAGCCCATCGACCACCCTCAGAGTTTATCCAGAAAACATCAAACCACCCTCAGGAAACAAACCAGAAATGAAAGAAGGAGATCATCACCCAAACCAAGCCAGAGAAAGTATCAGGATAAGGAGAAGAAGGCTCAAGTTGAGGTGGTGAAGATCCAACAAGCCAGAAGATTAGCAAGATCATCGTCAACAAGCCAATCTAGATCAAGAAGCTGGAAAGCGCCTGGAACAAGCAGATCAGGAGCTAGGAGGAGGTGCAGCCAAGCAAGCAGTAGATCAAGTTTATCAACACCAACTATATCACTTTGCTACAACAGGTTAGTCCATTGATTTATCATAAGCATCTCAGCATACTAGCTTGCACAACTAGGATCAGGGGAAATAAAGAGAAGAATACACAAATAGTACACTCCATTTATCAACCCTTCAACTAGACTCTGTCTAGGAGGATTTCGAGAGATGGATTTCTCTCGGATCCGGCATAGAAGTGCTATGCCGAGTTCATCATAGAGAATCTTATAAAACCATAATACTATATCTGTTCTTATCAATAGGAAGTGCCTCAGCCTTTGCATCATAGGCTGGGCCAACATATCAAGCCAAATCTGTTCTTATCAGTGATAGATCACAAAAAATGGGCAGGGACATATAGCAGCATATCATGTTGTTTAGATCTACTGCTATGTACACTCCACTGGGGAGGCATCACAGCAGCAGATCTAAAAGCAACAGAAGTCACCAAGTTGTTCATCATAAGCACATCAAGCTACTTTCCTAGCCTGCATAGCCCGCAATCATCCAAATTAACCACTGTCATGTGGACAGTACAACTCCAACAAGTAGCTGCAGTTGCAATTTCTACCAAATAAATTCAAATCATTTTCCTAGTTAATTCAACTAGGAATCATTGCTATCATATATTCACTGTCATATTGGATAGCTACAATACCATCAGCTTAAGTATACACAAGCCATCCACATAACCACAAGGTCTGGTCATGTATGCACATTATCCAGTAAGTATTCCCATCAATCGAGCATAACAAGCATACCATAAGCTCACCAAAATCCACCAAGTAAATCATCCAGCAATAGTACTTCTATTTCATTTCTCAAATTCAACCATGAATTAAATGGGGCATCAATTTATATCATAGTCAAGGCCCAAACCAAACCTCAACTCAATAGTGCATGTTGTAGTGTGTGTTCAGTTTCAACAGTAAAAGAAATACAACCAGCCACAATGCCTGGATAATTAATTAACCAATTAGAGACATCACTGTATTTGTTAAGCAAGGATTTGACCAGTAGCATTTGTGCATTTGATTGAGTCATCACCATAAACAGCCACAACTAATTAACATGTCACCAGGATTTACATAGGGTCCAGGAAATAATCTCAGGCCAACCCAGTATTATACAAGCAGTAGTGATATTCCAGCCATGTTCCAGTCAACCAACAAATGATACCACCTCCAATTATCAGCTCCCAAGCAGCCATCAAGGAAATTATACAATAATAGTAGCAGCATTGAAATCATCAACATGTTTGAGCTTAATTAAGATTAAACAGCAGTACCACTAAACACTTTCAATTAACAAAATAGTGTATGTCTTAGCGGATAAGAGCTATACCATAATCACACAAGCCACCAATGCATAATCATAAACAGAGAAGGGGTGAGGATAGCTCACAGTAAGCGGAACAGAGAGTAGGAGCAGCGGTTGACACCGGGGTTGCGCCTACGGCACCATCCTGCCGGCATCGAGGACGTGGTAGCCACCACACCACCAGTTCACCATCATCACCGCCACACAGTCAGTAGCAACACCACCAGTACACCGCCACTTGAAGAACCAGACCCGCCGGGCAGGGCGGAGCCGAGCTGGGGCTCGGGGCGCTCAAAGAGGAGGTCCAGTTCGCCAAGGAGAGCTAGCCGGAGGCGCGGGTGCGCGAGCGCCGTGTCGGCGACCTAGCCATCCCAAGCTAGGGTTAGCCACAGAGCTGTGCGCGGGCGCGAGGCGGCGTCTTAGCGGAGGGTGTTGGCGGAGGACTTCGTGGTGGACTCGTGCCGACCAACGGCGAGGACGAGGAGTGACCGGAGGCGGTCAAATCGACCGGTCACCGCGAGAGTTCTCGGGGCTGTGGGCGAGCAGCCTCGGCAGGGAAAACCAAATCAATCAGTGTTGCCAGGGGCCGAGGCCAGAGGAGAGAAGGGCGGAGCAGCGGCAGTGTTAGGCAGCACCAGACAAGGTTGGCGACGGCCGGAGCAGCAGCAGGCGGCCGCAACATCGCGGGCGAGCTACCAAAGCAATAGAAACCAAATCGAACTGGGGAGCTGGTATACCAGGGCGAGGTGAGATAAAACCCCATCTTGCCGGCGGCGTAGAAGACCAGAGTCGGCCAGCAGCAGGCTGGGCGGTGGCGGCCGGAACGGCAAGCGCCATCGCTAGGTGGGGAACGAGCGAGCTCGTTCTCGCGTACGAGTGCGAGTAAGGGAAGAGAGTAGGGGTCGGGTTGGGTTCGACCCAACCGACTCGGTCAGACCAGGTTGGGCCAGGTCTGATTGGCCAGGCCATTGGGCCAGCCCAACAGACCATTTGGTATATTTTTTTTAGGAAAAACCTTTATAGACATTTAAGTAAATAAAACAAGAAAACTAGAAACATAAGTGAGTATGAGAAAAATACCTCTATAATAATAATATAAAACAAACACTTTAAAATTAAAAAGAACAATAACATGAATTTTCCTATAAATTTTAGAAGACCAATTTTGAATCTTAAACTATTAAGACCTAAGTACTAAAAATAAAACTTTCTTGTTGCTATTTTTCATATCAAGAAAGTAGTAAATATGCGAATAGACTGGGTGGATGATGGAGCTCCTCCCTCCTCCCACCACCGAGCCCTAGACACCTTCTTCACCGGCGATCTTCTTGATCTCTGGTGTTCTCTCCCTTCGGCTCCGATCATCTTCTCCGGCGTCTTCTCCCCTTCAAGGTGATACCCAATGGCTCCCTCACCTCTCGGCCGTTGGAAGGTTTCTTTTGAAGTTTTGCTAGACTCTGGTAAGAGCAAGTCTTCCCCTGGTTTTTTGTTGCTTTGGCCGAGGAATTGGCTAGCTCTTGTTAATCACAAAGATGCTCCTTTGGTTGGTAAACACCTCAAAGATGGTGAGGTGTTTTTTACGGATCGACCAGTCAGATTTCGGTCTCATGTGGTTTTCGTTGAATCTTGTCCGCTTTCCCCTCCTGGTTTTTCTTCGTTCCCTGAAGCGCCTCCTCGTTAGATGGAGGGTTACTTATGCTGATCTTGTCTCTCCTTCGCCAATAAGGATACTAAGCCAGCTTTCAACAGATCAGCTTTTCTCATCCTCAAACCACATGCTAAGAGGATAGTTCTATTGGACTCAAAGGAGCAAGTGTTGGATGCTAGGTTTTTGCTTCTGAATGAGAAAATTCAAACTGGACAGAGCATAGATCTTACTGTGTTCTCTGCTCTCATAGGAGATCGTGTTATCTCAAATTCAATTTCTCAAGCTTTGCTCTTGGATACATCTTCTTCTGATACTAGACCTTTAGAGGATATGATACATTGTTCTGTGCCAAAGATTGTTGACTCCTCAGTCATGCATGGTGATGTCTTTAAAGGATTAGACTTCAAGCAGGGGCTGGACTTTTCTTTAGAATGTCTTACAAAATTTGGTCAAAGAGTGAATATGAACAAGTTCTCGACTAGGAAGCCTTTCTTTCTGGTTTGCTCTTTTGGTCGTGCAAGTTTTAGATTGGATGTTCATACTGTGGCTATTGCATTACAAGCTTGTTTTGGTGGCATTGCTGCTCTATACAATGTCAAATTCCTCCGTGACAGAAGTTTCAGGTTTTCTGTTTCATCAAGTTCAATTGGTTTCCAAATTTACAACTTGAGTTCACGAGCACGATCCTCTTTCAAGGTTTTCTTTCATCTCTGGGGACAAGGCGGGCCTAATTGGATTGCAGAAGAAAGAAAATTCTATAAAGAGCAAAAGGAAGAATGGATAGAAGTGAAGTCTAAATCTTCAAAGGACAGTTCTGTTTTCTCGAGAATTTCCTATCCCCAAAAGGTGGCAGAGTTTAATCCCAGGATTTCGGTTTTTGAAAGATTAACGTATGCTCAGGCTGCTTCAACGGTCTCTTTTCCTCAAAGACATAATGACACAATAAAAGGTGAATTTAATGGCCGGGTTAATGGGTTTTCATCAGGTGGTCAAAGGAATAATCTCTGGTCTTCTAATCAGCCGACAGGTATTCAATTGGGCGCCAATTTGCCGGGCTTTCTTTCCTCTTTTAAGTTCCCTAATTTCCCTCATTTGGACTGGCCCGACAAGAGTTACCTTTCTTGGTTTAAGGCCCACGGGCCGGCGCCCCAAATCCAGTCTGTTTCCTTTTTCGGAGAATTCTCTTTTTTCCAGCAACAGGTGGCAGACAATCCCTCACTCCTCGCCTCCTCGGCTTCGCCGTCCCTCTCTCTCCACTGTGAAAACCCTCTGTCAAGCTCTGCTCCAGGTTCGCCGGTAATCTCGTCGGCGGCAATGGCAAACATCCCCATCGACCCTCGTCCTTTTGTACCACATGGGTTCGAGATTCAACAAATTCCTGGCAGAGTTGGAGTCAAGCGGGTCGTCGTCGCCCGTAAGCCGCGGCTGCATGAACAGTACGCCATCGCCACCATTGCTCCCTTCCCCCAAGGTCAGGTACATTTTGGTAATGTCAGAGCAGTGTTAGAGGATTACTTCAATGAAGTTGCTGAAGTAGGATTCGAGAGTATTCAGGAATGCCCTTTCGGAGCTGCTTATGTCCAGTTTACTAATGTCAGTGATAGAGAAAGGCTAATCCACTCTAGTCCTAATGCTTTTGGGGATGTCAACATATCTTTCTGTAAGCATGATGAAGGCTCCAACTGGAGAGCCACTAGCTTTAATAGAGATGCTTGGGTTCTGATGGTCGGTCCACCTCTTGATCATATGAATACGAGAGGATTTCAATGCTTGCTTTCATGACATTGGTACTTTGCTTCTTTGGGAGAGAGATCCAAATAAAAAGGGCAGGGTGGTGGCCAAGGTTAGAGTAACAGACTTGGAGGACATCCCAAAAAGTATAAGACTGACTGAAGGCAACAGGCCAGATGCAGAGTTCTGGACTTTTTCAGTTGAAGTTCTTCAACATAACCTGCTTGGAGGGGGCCCACCTGATGAGGACCCACTGCCAGCTGATGGTGTGGACCCACACCCTTTACCTAATGATGTGGCTCCTCCTGTAGCTCCTTTTCCACCTGTGCTACAAGCTATTGAGGAGGAGGATGAAGAGCTAGATGGTTGGGGACACTGGGCTATGGGAGGAAATCTACATCAACATGACAATGTGGGCATGGAAGTTGACCTGGCACCAAATGCTGCTTTTCAAGGGCTGCTGGATGCTATTCAAGCTGAGGAAATGCAACTGGATAATCCACCTCCTGCAGACTCAAATAGTGAGATCACATACTCCTCTGGTAGCTCAAGTTCCAATTCCTCAAATTCTGCTGCAAATCTTCAGTTGGTTGTGCATGATGGCCTTGCAATAGATATGCTGCCTGTTCATCAGATTGGAGAAGGGCTTCTGAATATTGCCCAAGCTTACCTTGATGAAGATGAGGTTGACCTGCTTGATAATGATGATATGGACAATAATATGCAGCAAATTCATGAGGAGGAACAAGTGGAAAATAACAACATCAATGGTTTTCACTTGCTAGAAGATGTAAACTTGGTTCCACCCCAGGAGGCTCACCTTATCATTGGGAAAGTGGAAACACATTTCTTTGCCATTCCTGAAGAACATGATCTGACTAGGAGATTCTCCAAGCAAGGAATGCAAATTTGGGAAAAATTCTTTGCTCCACATCTGCATAATTCACCAGGAGGCTCATATTCTT
Source organism: Lolium rigidum (assembly GCF_022539505.1). Lineage (NCBI taxonomy): Eukaryota > Viridiplantae > Streptophyta > Magnoliopsida > Poales > Poaceae > Lolium > Lolium rigidum. Next base: position 105,446,465 of record NC_061512.1, on the reverse strand, counting down.
GTGAAATTCCTGTAAGTTGGTTCAACTTTGTCACACTCATGCTTATGACTCCCGATAAATTTGATTGGGCTAGAGGTTTCTTGTCTTCTCGGTTATGGGACATTATTAAGGAGCCTATTGTACAAGAACAGGACTATTTCCTTTGTTATACCCGATAAGTGTCTGTGTGAACCAGGCTCACGTGTCTGCAAGTTACTTGATGAATATCATATTTCTGATGAGGAAGAGGTTCAGGTCTCTCTCTCCCCTAAAAGAAAGAGAAGGGATGGAAAAGTGCCACTTGTTGAATCAGAGGTAAGAAGAAGTCCTAGATTGACTCTTCTGAATGATGGATTTAAAAATCATGACAATTGTGTTGATAAAAATTGTCTAGTTTGCAATGCTGCCCCTCCTTTGATTCATAATAAAGTTGTAAAAAATTTGGCTGCATCCTTCTGTAAGGTGGAGGAAGAAGGGCTGGAGAAAAAGCTGATGAAGAAAACTAAGTTGGAAGCAAGCAAGAAAGCCCCTGGTGCAGCTGTTGACACTACTGCAACAGTGAACAAGGCAAAAAAAGGGAAGACTCAAGCTAATGGATTTGGCAAGGACAAAGGATCAAGTGCTGCTGGTGGAGTGGCACCACAGGCCAAAAGAAGGCCAACCAAATAAAGTTTCCTAATGTTAGTCACAATAATTTCTTTTGTGGGAAAGTGGAATATGCCTTCAGTATTTTGTACTTCTTGGACAGTCAGTAAACTCTTACTTGGGTTGCTTTTGTGGAGATTCTGGTTGCAATGGATATATGTATTGCAAATTTGTATAAGCCATGACCTGTGCTTGTCAATCTTCTGCTTACAAAGGCTTTGTTTGTCCATGTTCTTCTTACACAAGATTTGCTTATGTGCTTTCATCAGTCCTCAGTGTAATGTTGTTTGGAGCACTAGCTGCTTCCATGAGAAAATCAAAATCTCCTTTAGTTACTAATGGATCACAAAAGATTATGGAAAATTTTAAACTGGAATCTCAGAGGCATTAATTCTGAAAAGAAATGGCTTGCTCTAGCCAGCAAAATTGAGGAATCAAATTGTGACATCATCTGCTTACAAGAGACAAAAAGGGAATCATTTGACATGGATTATATTAAAAAATTCTGTCCAAAAAAATTCAATAAGTTTGAATTCTTGCCTTCAGTAGGCACAGCAGGGGGAATAATAATTATTTGGAGTAGCTCCCTTTTCACTGGTTCTCTTGCTTTCCAAAATGAATTCTCTATATCAGTGTCATTCACCTGTAATCTCTCAAGGAATTCTTGGATTTTAACTAATGTTTATGGACCCAGTCAAGCAGACAGGAAAGCTGATTTTATTGAGTGGTTCACCAACATTGTAATGCCTGATGATATGGACTGGCTGATCTTGGGAGACTTTAATTTCATCAGACAACCATCAGACAGGAATAAACCAGGAGGGGATATTAATGGAATGCTTCTTTTTAATGAAGCTATAAGTAATCTGGGGTTGGTGGAATTACCTCTGAAAGGTAGAAAATACACATGGAGTAACATGCAGAAAACTCCTTTGCTTGAAAGGCTTGACTGGTTCTTTACCTCTGCCTCTTGGACAAGTACATACCCTTCCACCTTGGTATACCCTCTGGTTAAGCCAACTTCTGATCATGTACCCTGTGTCATTTCTATTGGAACTAGTATTCCTAAAGCAAGAGTCTTCAGATTTGAAAATTACTGGTTACAACATAGTGACTTTAAGCAAATTGTGGAAAATAGTTGGAAAATTCCAGTTGGACACACTGATCCTGCCAAAAGAATTACTGCTAAACTGAAGAACTTAAGGAAAAGTATCAAGACCTGGGCAAGAAATCTGCCATGCCTCAGAAAACTGATTGATAAGGTTAATTCAGTCATTGAATTCTTGGACAATCTTGAAGAGCTTAGAACCCTTTCTCTTGAGGAATGGAATCTTAGGGACATTTTAAAAAGTCATGTTATCACTCTCTTACAAAATCAAAAAACTTACTGGAAACAGAGAGGCAAGATCAAATGGGTGAAGCTTGGAGATGCAAATACAAGATTCTTCCACAACAAAGCAACAATCAATTATAGACATAATTTCATTTCTATGTTGATGAATGAAAGCTTATCAGAAATTACAGATCATGATAGTAAAGCTGAGATCTTATGGAAATCCTTTAAAGAGAGAATGGGGCAATCTGACAAGCCAAATATGCAATTCAATTTATCAGAGTTTTTTGGGGAAGGCATGGATTCTACAACTAGTACACAGTTAGAGGAACCTTTCTCTGATAAAGAAATAGAGGATGTCATAAAGGATTTGCCAAATGACAAGTCACCAGGACCTGATGGTTTCAATAATGAATTCTTCAAAAACTGTTGGCAAATTATTGGAGAGGATGTCAAGGATCTGATAAGAAAATTCTATGAAGGAGACTTAAACATGGAAAGTATTAATACTTCCTATATTACCCTCACTCCAAAGATTGATAATCCTCTGCACCCAAGTGACTTCAGACCAATTTCCTTACTCAATTCTGTTCTCAAAATCATCACCAAACTGCTGGCTAATAGACTACAGAAAATAATCCTTCAACTTGTCCATAAGAATCAATATGGATTTCTGAAACAAAGATCTATACAAGACTGCTTGGGATGGGCTTTTGAATATTTGTTTCAATGTCATAAATCCAAGGAGGAGATTGTTATCCTTAAGCTTGACTTTGAAAAAGCTTTTGACAAGATTGAACATAACACAATTCTAGAAATTCTTAAAGCAAGAGGTTTTGGAGCAAGATGGATTAAATGGATTAAAATGATTCTAGGTTCTGGTACCTCAGCAATCCTTCTTAATGGAACTCCTGGGAAAAAATTCTATTGCAAGAGAGGGGTAAGACAAGGGGATCCACTTTCACCCTTACTGTTTGTGTTAGCAGCAGATTTACTTCAATCTATACTGAACAAGGCCATGTCACAAAATTTGATTGAAAGGCCAATACCTTGCAGAGCCTGCCCAGACTTCCCTATAATTCAATACGCAGATGACACTTTGGTTATTTTGAAGGCAGATGCAAGGAATTTAATATGTCTAAAAGCCCTGCTTCAAACTTTTGCTGATTCAACTGGACTGAGGGTGAATTACAACAAATCAAGCATGATACCCATAAACTTAAGTGAAGAAAGGCTCAATCATTTTGCTGCAACAATGAATTGCAAAAAAGGGTCTCTTCCTTTCACATACCTTGGTCTCCCCCTGTGTATTGTCAAACCTAGCATGGAGCATTTTATGCCAATTATTCAGAGAACTCAAACAAGACTTGGTGGAATTGCAGATTTCCTAAACTATGGAGGAAAGCTTCAACTTGTTAAATCAGTACTATCATCCATGCCAATCTTCTTCATGTGCTGTTTTGATGTTCCAGTCTCCATAAAAGAACAAGTGGTGAAGTATATGAGACACTGCTTATGGAGAAAAAAACAAACAGAGGTGCAAGCTAATGGCTCTGCTCTTGTAGCCTGGAAGAAAATCTGCAAACCCAAAGAGCAAGGAGGACTGGGAGTTCTCAACTTGGAGATACAGAATAAGGCACTCATGCTGAAAAATCTACATAAATTCTTCAATAACCTTGACATACCCTGGGTACATTTAATCAGAGATACATATTACAGTAATGGAGAATTACCCACAAATAGTTTGGAAGGTTCTTTCTGGTGGAAATCACATCTCAAGCTTCTTGATATTTACAAGGGTTTAGCTAAGTGCTCTGTGGGTAATGGAAGGACTGTAAACTTCTGGACAGATCTATGGGAACAAAACTGCTTACACCAAAGATTTCCTCATTTATTTACCTTTGCTAAACATACAGACTGGAATGTAGAGAAGGTAATTCATACTGAGTACCTGGAAGATCTATTCCATCTACCACTCTCACAACAGGCTTATGAAGAATATCAAAACTTAGAAGTGATCTGCCAAAATACTCTCATAAGAGTACAAGAAGGCAATGGAGATCAATGGACTTATATTTGGGGGAATAAAGAATTTTCATCACAAAGAGCATATAAAGCTATGATTGGTTTTACTCCCACACCAAAAAATTTCGACAGAATTTGGAAAACCTCATGCCAAGCAAAACATAAATTTTTCTTCTGGCTGCTCTTGCATGATCGTTTAAACACAAGGAACTTGCTAAGAAGGAAAAACTTCCAGATTCAAAGTTATCAATGTGTTGCAATGGAGTGTCACGTGGAAGAAACACTAGTTCATTTATTACTGGAGGTGTCCTCTAGCTGAACAATGTTGGGATTCTATATGTCCACGAGAGAGATAGAAGATTATCCATTATGGAAGCCTTTGAGGAGATGAGAACATTACTAAAATTACCATTTGCAATGGATGTGTTAATTACGGCAGCCTGGGGAATTTGGATTGTCAGAAATAATAAGCTCTTTGAGAATAAAAGTGCCACTTTCAGGTCCTGGAAAGCTATTTACACTCAAGAGTTGAGAATGCTGGTGCACAGAATGAAGAAAAAGCATGCTAGCTCGTTTAAAGAATGGCTTCAAACCATAGTTTAGATTAGATTTTTTTAACTTTCCTGAGAGTTTCTCACTCTCTTTGTAATTTATACTCTTGTACTCTTTTAATATTAATAAAAAAAATTGCAGTGGGTTAACCCCACTGTTTTACCTTCAAAAAAAAAAAAAAAGAAAGTAGTAAATATTATTTTGTATTAAAATTTCATATAATACAACAATTGTTTCTTTATGGTTATGTTTAATCATAGGAAAACCCTAATTAATCCATACTTCTGCTATTAATTAAAAAAAACACTAAAACCCTAACTTCATCATTTTATGTGAAACTCTAAAACCCTAGGAATTGTGAAATGTGATCATATGAACTTGACATTCACTCATAGATCTATAATTAGCAACTAAATCAATATTCATGTTCTCAGAAAATAGTAGAAGCAATATTACTAACAAATTGGTATTTCACCTATTCATAATATTAAAACCTAGATGATCTAGTAGAACCACCTAAATATAAACCCTAGTTCCTATCTTTCAAGTCATCATCCTTAGTTATCCATAATTAGCATCACACCATTGTGATGAACCCTAATAGCAACTACACCTACTATTTTGTTTTACATAACCCTGTTCCACTAAACCCTACTAGTGTGAAATACTTAGAAACCATTCCATCTAAGAACCAACCATTCTTTACTCAGGGAATTAAATAGCAAACCTAAACAACCTCAACCCTAATTGATATACTTCTTATTACCTAAGAAGTATGTTCTTCGAAAGTTATTCTTTTGAAGAAAATAAGAATCACCATCAACCCTGCTTATAAGAACCTATAAACCCTAGCTAGCAATCACCAGCCAGATGAATCAACCTTGATAGCAACCATGTATAAATACTTTCTTAGGATGCCTAAGCTTAACTTAGTCTTACCAGCCCTAGGAATTGATGAATCCAACATTGTTGTGATCCATCTACTACTTACTCCAGAAACCAATTAGAATCATAGAAAACCATAGAACCCCACAAACCTAGACATCATACTTGTTCTTTATTAGAAAACATGTTCTTCAAAAGTTATTCTTTTGAATTATATAACAAGTAATCATCAACCATGCACTAAAGGACTTAAAATTAACAACTGCTCTTTACTTATTATACAACTACTATTCCTTGGTGTGTATGATTGTTACTTTGCATTATACCACTTGTTTATGATTCTAAGACAACAAAACCATAATAAAAACCTTGTTTGTGAGTCAATCTAAAAGTGCAACACACCCTAAACTAATCATTACCACTCACTAATCCTAAATCATCGGGGTTAGGTCACGCTTAGAGTGATTGCATCTCATACTTATGCATTATTGCATCTTTGCCAATCTTTTAAACATCGTCCTTACCGGACGATGATGATATTTTAGAATTTGGAGTTATTGCGTATCGAAGACCTTGCCTGCATAATCTTGCAGTCAAGAAAGGCAAGTTCATCGCTTGCTCATGTCATTTGAGTATCTTTATCAAATTACTTGCAAAGTACTATGATTATCACTATTGCATAAAAACCAAAACCACTACTTTCATAACTATGAATATGACTATGTGGTGGGCAATGGAACCATGGATTGTGTTGATATGGTGGAGGTTCCATTGCAAGGGTTTATATCCATCTAGGATTAAACAACAAATGTCGCCGATGATTCTTGTGCCGTAATACCCGTGTTAACCATAAGATCCGGAGTGGGACGGAGTAGTCAAAAGTGTTTCCACCTCTCGTTCATCAACGGATGCGCTTTACCGTAGACACTTGTATCTGTCGGGGCAAGCGGTAGGCTGGGGAAGCCTTAAGTCCCCACGGCCTTGTTCGTAGACACTTGTCGCTCGAAGAACAAGCGGTAGGCTGGGGAAGCCTTAAGTCCCCACGGTATTGCGGTCTATGATGGGTTGCAGCTACCGGCGTAGGAGTGTATGGTAGAGCCCGAGCATCGTCGTCGTGGTCGGGGTCCACCTTGAAATCTACAGGAATAATGGGACCGGCGTGGAACCAGGGTCGGGGCATGCAACAACGGGTGGGTGTTCGAGGTAGCGGAGGAACATGATTGGCTAGACCTTATACCGGGCCTCACACCAAAGGAAGTGTGGACGAGAACATGACTCGGTTGGCACCAAGGTTAAGATCTCTTATGGGTAAAGCAACACACCTCTGCAGAGTGTAAAGAACCGTGACCTGTCACTCCTTGTTTCGGGATATGGAACTGCGAACGCGGCCGGAAAGGAGCTCCATGAAGTTCTAGTAAACCGGTGAAGGCTGACGGACATAGTTCTTCCGAATAAAAGCAACCTTTTGAAGAAATGATTATGAAAACTTGCATTGGTATTAGACTTTCGGTCTAATGCCGTAGCTAGTGCATTAAACACCTCTTTCCTATAATGAACTTGTTGAGTACGCTCGTACTCATCCCACTCTTAAATCCCCTGCTTAGATATGGAGGCACCGAAGGAGGATCTACGAGTGCAACTCAAAGGCCGAGGAGTCAACAACTACTTCAAGAGACGAGGACCTCGTCGGAGGAGTCAGATACCACATCCAACAAGGAGAAACCTAGTTTAGCCATAGAAGGGAACAAGCTTCCTAAACCTAGATCCTATTTAGCTAGAGTCTATTCTTAGCCTCTGTAGTTAGTGAAATACTCTACAAATAGAGTTCGTGATAAGAAAAGACTACGAGTCGTTCTTACGGAGTTTATTTGCAGCTTTACCTCATTGTAAAGTAGGAGGCTGTGATGATCTTATGTAACAGAGTCGATGTTGTAATTTTATAGACATGCCTTGGACCCGCATATGTTTCTGTTGTACCACTCTGAGTGATATAATACCCGTGGAACTGTGTTTCATTGGTGTTATATCAGACTTGCATACTACACCATGAAGTGGTATGCCGGGTCACCACAGTTGGTATCAGAGCAAATGCTTTGACCCTAGATTAAAACCCTTTAAAGGAGACCTATAGGATTGGTAGTGTCTATAGGAAGTTGTCTTAGGTAAACCAAATACTTTTTATGACTTAAGATGGGTATTAACTTGAGAATAATCCTGACACACTTGAGTCAACATTTCTTACCTATCTGTCCTAATTGAAGTTAGTTAGCTAATCCCAAGTATGTAGTATACCATCAAGTTCTTAAAACAATAGATGAGTAGATCACAGTTGGTATACAATACATGGTAGTCCAAAGAGAGGATACAACCATAAGGAAGATATCCTATTGGAAGATGTGTACCAACAAATGTTATGGTTAAGTAAGAATTATCCAGACTTGAAATATGAGTGATATCAAGTAATAAAGATAAGTAAAGTAGGAAGATAGCATACTAGAATAGGTATACCAAGACAAGTAATAGGAAGGTAAAATTCACCCAACTTGTGAAAACAACTAATAGCATGTGATAAATATAATTTATGTGAGGTAGTGTAAGACCATGATGAGTTAATCATGGGAGGTAAGAATAAAATTTGTCTACTTACATGGTAGAGTTGCTAATCATATATGATTCACCTGAGAATCGTTATGTGATGGACTAGAACCTTATAATTAATTAAGAGGAGTACAATAAGAAGCCAAGTGCAAAACAATAGTGCAAGATTTGTGTTCCAAAACCATGGGAACTGTGTCAAGTACATCAGAACCCTAGTTATATGGTAAGAACATATGGGAGTATATGAGCTATATTTCCATAGTTATGTGTTTAGTGTAGCAATGTTAGAACCTAGACATATCATGTGAGATAGTCTTCAATAAAATGAAGGTTAAGTAGTACTTCCAAAGAAAATTAGGTTAACCTTAACCATCCCAAACCACTTTGTTTCAAGTTTATCTCATTGCAAATGTGCAATTAAGGTAAATGTTGAGACAAATAGTAGAATCCCATATACTCGTGCTAAGTATCACGATATAAACCTATCTTATGTGGTGTTATATACTACACATCTCAACATGATGTTTAGAGATGTCTTACTCAACTAGTATATTCAGGCTTAAGATGATGTGTATTATAAGCACAAAGCTGAATCTTCTTGGATTTTATTGGATTTTCATTGTTTGACTAGATCCATACATGAAGTTTAAACTTTGATATGCAAATGCATGTTGCTATATCAAGTTCTTACTTGATGTTAAAGATCTAGAGGGTAATGGTATTCATGTGAGGAAGTGACGAATTTTGAAGATTCTGAAGACAAGATGAAGGTTCATCAGAAGAAAGGAGTAAAGTTGTGGGAAGCAACCACAACATTCTGAAGGAAGTGCCAATCAAAACTCATGCTTTACCTCAACAGAGGAGTACATTAGTACAGAAGAAGCATGAAGGTGAGAAATATGATGATTATGGTGAAGCTCAAGCAGATCTATAGTTAATATATAAGAGGGAATGCATGGGAAATCACTTAGGATACTATAATCATAGTGTCAGCTAGTGGTTTTCTTGCAAAATAAACCCTGAATGAAGGAAGATGATATATGAAACCATAGCAGATATAAGAAGACCATAGTTGATATCAAAAGACCACAATTGTTATAGGATCAATACGGCGAGATAGTGTAGAAGATGTCTCGTCTAGTTGATCAGAACCTATAATAGAATCCATTTTTAGATAACAAATAGCCACAATTGGTATCAAGTAGTCCACCATTGGATTATTTCTACCAAGAAGTTGTGAACAAATAAAATTTTGTTAGCCAAATAACAATGACCTATAATCATTTAGTCGAAGGATTCACATTGGATGTCCACAACTGAGTGGATATACCACAAACATTCTTCATGACACCTTAGAAGAAGTACAAACCATAAGTTAGAACTAGACCAAAATTTTAATCATAAGTCCAATAATTGGAAGAAAAGGAGTTGAATACCATAAGAAAACTCTAAGGGGTAGAGTAAAGATTGAGTTGGATGTACAATAACTCAACACTTTAAGCTAGAAAGAAGCAGAAGGTCTGAACTGAGAGGAAGTTCGATCTTATTTTCATAAGATTGTTGAACACTACTTTCAGACGGATGTCAGACCAGAAGCCGAGGTTCATACCTCGAGGAAGTAAGAAGTGGACTATAACTTGAGAAAGTGAGTAATATTTACTCAAAAGTACGGAAGCTCAAGTAAGTCAAGCATAAAGAAGTTGGACAAAGAAAATACCGTAGATCAAATACAGCTCAAGATGGTCAAAGAATGAAGAAGATTGAACATACCAATATCAAAGACTAATAGAATGATTCCTTTCATGGAACCTAAAGAACACAAAATAGTTATAGGTATCAACTATAAACCATGATTGGATGGACTAAATGAGTCTAATCCATTCTTAGAGGAATAAACCACCATGATCATTTCCATGTTAAGTACCTTACTTAGTACCATTATTGCAGTTTTGGTAGTAAGGGAAAACAAAGACCTATTTATCAATTAGGAGTTTATTATCAAATTAGTCCTCAATTAAGACTAGCAGCACCAGAAAAAGTCCCATCATTGATTCTTCAATGAGAAAGGAAACAAGCTTATAGAGTTGGAAGAAATCAATGAATCAAAGTAAGAACCATGGTTCAGAGACAAACCCTAATGGATTCCAGACAGAATCTGGACAGGGGATATATTCAATTATATCTAGTGAGATCACCACGGATTTCGAGAGAAGTCGTAGTCTGCACAAGTCAGATCCACACTCCGGAAAAGTGAGAGAGTTCAAACTTCGAGGACGAAGTTTAGTTTAAGGGGTAGAGACTGTAATATCCCCGGTAATGGGGTTACAAAAATAGAGGAAACAGTTGTGTGCATTGCATTCATGCATAGAAAATCTGGGGAAATTTCGCGCTTATTTATAAAACTACATCAACAGGGGGAACAAGTTTCTCTCTCGACACCAGACAGAATTAAGGGTTTCGAGAGTGCGATAAACTTGGACCTATCCTAAATTAACTTAGGGTTTCGAGAAGAGAGGGGGAACATTTCATAATCTACTTTAAGTTGCATGATTGAATTCAAACAAGTTCGGTTTGAATTTTAAATTCAAACTTCAATTTGATATATCATAAATCAAATTATGAATAATCCAATAAACAATTATAGAAATTGGAAAATGAAGAAATAGAAAAGAATATATCATATATCAAAAGCTCATTAGGGAAAACTTGAGCTTTATTGATTAACACACAATATACAATGTCATTTACAATATTCATTTGAATTATAATTATTACAAAACATTACAGAAAGTGAATAAATGAAAAAGAAAATGAAAATTACAAAGAATTGCAAAAGGCTAAACTAGTTAAGTTCTTCAAGCATTTCTTGTTGAGCCTGAGCACCTGCAAGACAAACAAAGAAGACACAAAATAGAAACAATGCCAAGTGGCTTGGTTATAAATAAAGAGAAATGGAAGGAAGATATTTTCCAGCCGATGCATATCCACTAGGGGGAGTGTACCAGGTTGGGATCTGCACTATGCAAGCAGACAGCACACACACAAACTTTGCATGGCATAGCTGTCGGCTAAGCACAGTTCCAAGACATCATATAAAAGTATACTCCTTACCACACATAGCTGCTTAGCCCAGCACGAGGAGTAGCCCATCGACCACCCTCGAGTTTATCCGGAAAACATCAAACCATCCTCAGGAAACAAACCGGAAATGAAAGAAGGAGATCATCACCCAAACCAAGCCGGAGAAAGTATCGGGATAAGGAGAAGCGAGGCTTAAGTCGAGGTGGTGAAGATCCAACAAGCCGGAAGATTAGCAAGATCATCGTCAACAAGCCAATCTAGATCGGAGAAGCCGGAAAGCGCACGGAACAAGCGGATCGGGAGCTAGGAGGAGGTGCAGCCAAACAAGCAAGTAGATCAAGTTTATCAACACCAACTATATCACTTTGCTACAACGAGGTTAATCCATTGATTTATCATAAGCATCTCAGCATACTAGCTTGCACAACTAGGATCAGGGGAAGTAAAGAGAAGAATACACAAATAGTACACTCCATTTATCAACCCTTCAACTAGACTCTGTCTAGGAGGATTTGAGAGATGGATTTCTCTCAGATCTGGCAAAGAAGTGCTATGCCCAGTTCATCATAGAGAATCTTATAAAACCATAATACTATATCTGTTCTTATCAATAGGAAGTGCCTCAGCCTTTGCATCATAGGCTGGGCCAACATATCAAGCCAAATCTGTTCTTATCAGTGATAGATCACAAAAAATGGGCAGGGACATATAGCAGCATATCATGTTGTTTAGATCTACTGCTATGTACACTCCACTGGGGAGGCATCACAACAGCAGATCTAAAAGCAACAGAAGTCACCAAGTTGTTCATCACAAGCACATCAAGCTACTTTCCTAGCCTGCATAGCCCGCAATCATCCAAATTAACCACTTTCATGTGGACAGTAGAACTCTAACAAGTAGCTGCAGTTGCAATTTCTACCAAATAAATTCAAATCATTTTCCTAGTTAATTCAACTTGGAATCATTGCTATCATATATTCACTGTCATATTGGATAGCTACAATACCATCAGCTTAAGTATACACAAGCCATCCACATAACCACAAGGTCTGGTCATGTATGCACATTATCCAGTAAGTATTCCCATCAATCGGAGCATAACAAGCATACCATAAGCTCACCAAAATCCACCAAGTAAATCATCCAGCAATAGTACTTCTATTTCATTTCTCAAATTCAACCATGAATTAAATGGGGCATCAATTTATATCATAGTCAAGGCCCAAACCAAACCTCAACTCAATAGTGCATGTTGTAGTGTGTGTTCAGTTTCAACAGTAAAAGAAATACAACCAGCCACAATGCTTGGATAATTAATTATCCAATTAGAGACATCACTGTATTTGTTAAGCAAGGATTTGACCAGTAGCATTTGTGCATTTGATTGAGTCATCACCATAAACAGCCACAACTAATTAACATGTCACCAGGATTTACATAGGGTCCAGGAAATAATCTCAGGCCAACCCAGAATTATACAAGCAGTAGTGATATTACAGCCATGTTCCAGTCAACCAACAAATGATACCACCTCCAATTATCAGCTCCCAAGCAGCCATCAAGGAAATTATACAATAATAGTAGCAGCATTGAAATCATCAGCATGTTTGAGCTTAATCAAGATTAAACAGCAGTACCACTAAACACTTTCAATTAACAAAATAGTGTATGTCTTAGCGGATAAGAGCTATACCATAATCACACAAGCCACCAATGCATAATCATAAACAGAGAAGGGGTGAGGATAGCTCACAGTAAGCGGAACAGAGAGAGTAGGAGCAGCGGTTGACACCGGGGTTGCGCCTACGGCACCATCCTGCCGGCATCGAGGACGTGGTAGCCACCACACCACCAGTTCACCATCATCACCGCCACACAGTCAGTAGCAACACCACCAGTACACCGCCACTTGAAGAACCAGAGCCGCCGGGCAGGGCGGAGCCGAGCTGGGGCTCGGGGCGCTCAAAGAGGAGGTCCAGTTCGCCAAGGAGAGCTAGCCGGAGGCGCGGGTGCGCGAGCGCCGTGTCGGCGACCTAGCCATCCCAAGCTAGGGTTAGCCACAGAGCTGTGCGCGGGCGCAGGGCGGCGTCTTAGCGGAGGGTGTTGGCGGAGGACTTCGTGGTGGACTCGTGCCGACCAACGGCGAGGACAGGAGTGACCGGAGGCGGTCAAATCGACCGGTCACCGCGAGAGTTCTCGGGGCTGTGGGCGAGCAGCCTCGGCAGGGAAAACCAAATCAATCAGTGTTGCCAGGGGCCGAGGCCAGAGGAGAGAAGGGCGGAGCAGCGGCGGTGTTAGGCAGCACCAGACAAGGTCGGCGACGGCCGGAGCAGCAGCAGGCGGCCGCAACATCGCGGGCGAGCTACCGAAGCAATAGAAACCAAATCGAACTGGGGAGCTGGTAGACCAGGGCGAGGTGAGATAAAGCCCCATCTCGCCGGCGGCGTAGAAGACCGGAGTCGGCCAGCAGCAGGCTGGGCGGTGGCGGCCGGAACGGCAAGCGCCATCGCTAGGTGGGGAACGAGCGAGCTCGTTCTCGCGTACGAGTGCGAGTAAGGGAAGAGAGTAGGGGTCGGGTTGGGTTCGACCCAACCGACTCGGTCAGACCAGGTTAGGCCAGGTCTGATTGGCCAGGCCATTGGGCCAGCCCAACAGACCATTTGGTATTTTTTTTTTAGGAAAAACCTTTATAGACATTTAAGTAAATAAAACAAGAAAACTAGAAACATAAGTGAGTATGAGAAAAATACCTCTATAATAATAATATAAAACAAACACTTTAAAATTAAAAAGAACAATAACATGAATTTTCCTATAAATTTTAGAAGACCAATTTTGAATCTTAAACTATTAAGACCTAAGTACTAAAAATAAAACTTTCTTGTTGCTATTTTTCATATCAAGAAAGTAGTAAATATTATTTTGTATTAAAATTTCATATAATACAACAATTGTTTCTTTATGGTTATGTTTAATCATAGGAAAACCCTAATTAATCCGTACTTCTGCTATTAATTAAAAAAACATTAAAACCCTAACTTCATCATTTTATGTGAAACTCTAAAACCCTAGGAATTGTGAAATGTGATCATATGAACTTGACATTCACTCCTAGATCTATAATTAGCAACTAAATCAATATTCATGTTCTCAGAAAATAGTAGAAGCAATATTACTAACAAATTGGTATTTCACCTATTCATAATATTAAAACCTAGATGATCTAGTAGAACCACCTAAATATAAACCCTAGTTCCTATCTTTCAAGTCATCATCCTTAGTTATCCATAATTAGCATCACACCATTGTGATGAACCCTAATAGCAACTACACCTACTATTTTGTTTTACATAACCCTGTTCCACTAAACCCTACTAGTGTGAAATACTTAGGAACCATTCCATCTAAGAACCAACCATTCTTTACTTAGGGAATTAAATAGCAAACCTAAACAACCTCAACCCTAATTGATATACTTCTTATTACTTAAGAAGTATGTTCTTCGAAAGTTATTCTTTTGAAGAAAATAAGAATCACCATCAACCCTGCTTATAAGAACCTATAAACCCTAGCTAGCAATCACCAGCCAGATGAATCAACCTTGATAGCAACCATGTATAAATACTTGCTTAGGATGCCTAAGCTTAACTTAGTCTTACCAGCCCTAGGAATTGATGAATCCAACATTGTTGTGATCCATCTACTACTTACTCCGAAACCAATTAGAATCATAGAAAACCATAGAACCCCACAAACCTAGACATCATACTTGTTCTTTATTATAGAACATGTTCTTCAAAAGTTATTCTTTTGAATTATATAACAAGTAATCATCAACCATGCACTAAAGGACTTAAAATTAACAACTGCTCTTTACTTATTATACAACTACTATTCCTTGGTGTGTATGATTGTTACTTTGCATTATACCACTTGTTTATGATTCTAAGACAACAAAACCATAATAAGAACCTTGTTTGTGAATCAATCATTACCACTCACTAATCCTAAATCATCGGGGTTAGGTGACGCTTAGAGCGATTGCATCTCATACTTATGCATTATTGCATCTTTGCCAATCTTTTAAACATCGTCCTTACCGGACGATGATGATATTTCAGAATTTGGAGTTATTGCGTATCGAAGACCTTGCCTGCATAATCTTGCAGTCAAGAAAGGCATGTTCATCGCTTGCTCATGTCATTTGAGTATCTTTATCAAATTACTTGCAAAGTACTATGATTATCACTATTGCATAAAAACCAAAACCACTACTTTCATAACTATGAATATGACTATGTGGTGGGCAATGGAACCATGGATTGTGTTGATATGGTGGAGGTTCCATTGCAAGGGTTTATATCCATCTAGGATTAAACAACAAATGTCGCCAATGATTCTTGTGTCGTAATACCCGTGTTAACCATAAGATCCGGAGTGGGACGGAGTAGTCAAAAGTGTTTCCACCTCTCGTTCATCAACGGATGCGCTTTACCGTAGACACTTGTATCTGTCGGTGGCAAGCGGTAGGCTGGGGAAGTCTTAAGTCCCCACGGCACTGTCCGTAGACACTTGTCGCTCGAAGAACAAGCGGTACACTGGGGAAGCCTTAAGTCCCCACGGTATTGCGGTCTATGATGGGTTGCAGCTACCGGCGTAGGAGTGTTCGGTAGAGCCCAGCACTGTCGTCGTGGTCGGGGTCCACCTTGAAATCTACAGGAATAATGGGACCGGCGTGGACCCAGGGTCGGGGCATGCAACAACGGGTGGGTGTTCGAGGTAGCGGAGGAACATGATTGGCTAGACCTTATACCGGGCCTCACACCAAAGGAAGTGTGGACGAGAACATGACTCAGTTGGCACCAAGGTTAAGATCTCTTATGGGTAAAGCAACACACCTCTGCAGAGTGTAAAGAACCGTGACCTGTCACTCCCTGTTCCGGGATATGGAACTGCGAACGCGGCCGGAAAGGAGCTCCATGAAGTTCTAGTAAACCGGTGAAGGCTGACGGACATAGTTCTTCTGAATAAAAGCAACCTTTTGAAGAAATGATTATGAAAACTTGCATTGGTATTAGACTTTCTGGTCTAATGCCATAGCTAGTGCATTAAACACCTCTTTCATATAATGAACTTGTTGAGTACGCTCGTACTCATCCCATTCTTAAATCCCCTGCTTAGATATGGAGGCACCGAAGGAGGATCTACAGTGCAACTCAAAGGCCGAGGAGTCAACAACTACTTCAAGAGACAAGGACCTCGTCGGAGGAGTCGGATACCACATCCAACAAGGAGAAACCTAGTTTAGCCATAGAAGGGAACTAGCTTCCTAAACCTAGATCCTATTTAGCTAGAGTCTATTCTTAGCCTCTGTAGTTAGTGAAATACTCTACAAATAGAGTTCGTGATAAGACTAGACTACGAGTCGTTCTTCTGGAGTTTATTTGCATTGTTACCTCATTGTAAAGTAGGAGGTTGTGATGATCTTATGTAACAGAGTCGATGTTGTAATTCTATAGACATGCCTTGGACCCGCATATGTTTCTGTTGTACCACTCTGAGCGATATAATACCCGTGGAACTGTGTTTCATTGGTGTTATATCAGACTTGCATACTACACCATGCAGTGGTATGCCGGGTCACCACACGCGGCCAGGACCCCTGGCGGGCCCAGGTGTGGGGAGCCCACCCCTGGCTCCCCCGACGCTGCCTCTTCGCCTATATATCCCTTCGTATCGGAAAACCCTAGTACCGAGAGCCAAAATACGAGAAAAGTTCCAGAGACGCTGCCGCCGTCAATCCCATCTCGGGGGGTTCTGAAGATCTCCTCCGGCACCCCGCGGAGAGGGGAATCATCACCGGAGGGCTCTACATCACCATGCCCGCCTCCGGACTGATGCGTGAGTAGTTCATCCTTGGACTATGGTTCCATAGCAGTAGCTAGATGGTTGTCTTCTCCTATTGTGCCATCATATTTAGATCTTGTGAGCCTCCTATCATGATCAAGATCATCTATTTGTAATGCTACATCTTGTGTTTGTTGGGATCCGATGAATATGGAATACTATGTCAAGTTGATTATCGATCTATCATATATGTGTTGTTTATGATCTTGCATGCTCTCCGTTGCTAGTAGAGGCTCGGCCAAGTTGATACTTGCAACTCCAAGAGGGGGTATTTATGCTAGATAGTGGGTTCATGCCTCCATTGAATGCAGGACGGTGACAAAAAGTTCTTAGGTTGTGGATGTGATGTTGCCACTAGGGATAAAACATCAATGCTTTGTCTAAGGATATTTGTATTCTTTACATTACGCACAGTACTTAATGCAATTGTTTGTTGTTTGCAACTTAATACTAGAAGGGGTGCTGATGCTAACCCGTAGGTGGACTTTTTAGGCATAGATGCATGCTGGATAGCGGTCTATGATCTTTTTCGTAATGCCCTAAGTAAATCTCATAGTAGTCATCATGATATGTATGTGCATTGTTATGCCCTCTCTATTTGTCAATGGCCCAACTGTAATTTGTTCACCCAACATGTTATTTATCTTATTGGAGAGACACCACTAATGAACTGTGGACCCCGGTCCATACTTTTACATCTGAAATACAACCTACTCCAATCATTGTTCTCTGTTGTTCTTTGCAAGCAAACATCATTCTCCACACCATACGTTTAATCCTTTGTTTTCAGCAAGCCGGTGAGATTGACAACCTCACTGTTAAGTTGGGGCAAAGTATCTTGATTGTGTTGTGCAGGCTACACGTTGGCGCCGGAATCCCTTGTGTTGCGCCACACTACACTCCTTCACCAACAACCTTCACGTGGCCTCTCCTACTAGTTCGATAACCTTGGTTTCTTACTGAGGGAAAACTCGCTGCTGTACGCATCATACTTTCCTCTTGGGGTTCCCAACGGACGTGTGCTTTACCCTCACAAGAAGCTACTTTTCTTGCGCCGTTGCAAGCCCCGCCACGCGCAAGCAATAACTTGGCCGTTTGCAGTTTGGTGCATGGATATGGTTGGACCGTTCAAAACAGCAAGAGGAAGCATGACTCACATCTTGGTGATGGTCGATAAATTTACTAAGTGGCTTGAGGTAAAGCCAATTGCAAAGTGCGATGGACATACAGCCATGAAATTCTTCAAGGATGTCATTTTGCGGTATGGATACCCGCATAACATCATCACTGACTATGGGACAAACTTTGCCCAAGGAGAGTTTAAGCGATTATGTGAGGATAACAATATCCGGTTGGATCCGTGTTCGATGGCACACGCACAAGGCAATGGCCAAGTGGAAAGGACAATTGCACTTGTGCTTTCCGGTATCAAACCAAGGCTCATTGAACCACTCGAAAAGACGCCGGGGTGCTGGCTTGATGAGTTACCGTCAGTGCTGTGGAGCATAAGAACAACACCAAACCGGTCTACCGGATACACGCCATTCTTTATGGTGTACAGAGCAGAAGCGGTCATACCAACCGACATTCTCCATGACTCATCACGAGTTCAACTCTATACCGAAGAAGAGGTAAAAGAGGCTCGAGAAAATGATGTTGACTTGCTGGAGGAACAAAGAGAAATGGTTTTGGCAAGATCAGCCATATACCAGCATAACCTCATACGCTATCATAGCCGGAAGGTTCACCCGAGAGTGTTCCGGGAAGGAGACTTGGTGTTACGTCTGGTGCAGCGCACTTAAGGACGGCACAAGCTCTCGCCTCCATGGGAAGGGCCATTTGTTGTGAGCAAGGCTCTACACAATGATGCATATTACTTAATCGATGCACAAGAATGGAAGGAAGGAAATGCGGACAGGTCAGGAGAGGAGACTAAGCGCCCATGGAACATAGCTTTGCTGCGCCCTTTCTATTCCTGAAGATGTGATGTAAGGCGTTCCTTTTTGTACTTTATTTGCTATGAATAAAAGATGCAGGCACCTCGAAACTATCTCGGGGACTGCCTATACCGGAATCACATGGAATGTGTTTATTTTTTCAGTATACCGGTTTGATTGTTGGACATTTTATTTTTCCGGTTTAGTAACGTGCTAAACCTAAAGGAGTCTTCGACTTTGCTGCTGTCCAAAACCCGGCTTCATGGAAAGAAAGATAAACCGGAAGGATATAAACACGTGAAAAACGCAAAGAGAAATCGAGAACAAACAATCCGAAGAAAGTTTAACTAACCCCGGTCATACCGGATTTTTGTGAAAATTTTCGAATTATTTCTAAGTTCAAGAAAGTGCTTGCTTGGCAAAAGAGCTTTGTGTCTCATACGCCAAAACACCTAGAGAGGTAGGTAGAACCAAAGCAAAAGAACCAAGTGTGCATCAGATTGGATACCGACAAAACTGACAAAGTTGCATACCGATATAGCATAATAAACTGCCGGTGTATCATATAAGATACTGGCAGAGTTAAGAGTAGCACAACCAAAAGGACTTAATGTATTTCATTACATCTCATACCCGGCATACCGGGGAAATTTTACGGCAATTGTTTTTCTTAAGACAGAGGCAGGCGTGGCACACCGGTGTTGAAATATCTTATGCAACGGGGGGCTTGGAGGCAGCTTCAGGCACAACCAGCGCTCCCGGAGCTTGCTCTTGAGGGGCTTCACCTTCTTCCGGAGCCTCCACCTCGTCCTCGCTGACATCTTCTTCCTCCTCATCTTCAGATATTTAATCCGCAATGTCAGCGGGAGGAGGAATGAAAGTGCTGGTGGAGGTGAATTGCGCCACCCGGTACGCGCGGTCGTGGCGCTTGGCAGTTTTGGCGGGATCTGTATCGGTAGGCGCCTGGCCACGCAAGCTGTGGAGGGCATCAAGGTCCAGCTCCTCATACCAGGAGCAGGCAACGCAAAGCACTGTGTCAGCTCCGGCACGGGCGGATGAGCGTTTCCACTCGCTGAACCATTTACCGGCGTCTCGGAGGCGCTGAGCAAGCAGGGTCAGGTTCTCCGGTACAGCCTCCCCAGGCCACAAGAACTTGAAGACTTGCATGGCTACTTCAGGCACGTCGCCAAGGTGCCGGTCGACAGCTTTCATGTGGGAGACCCGGGCGTGCAACGCAACGAGGTGATCGTATGCGTTCCACGGGCCATCCGGATCACTGACAGCGTGTTCAGCCTGCATCTCCACCACCTTCTTCTGCGCATGCGGCTGAGAGTCCGGAAAAAGCTCTGAGAGAAAAGGAAAAAAGGAACCGGTATAAGGACACACCGCCAAAAGATATAAGCTAAAAAGCAAGAGTCAAAAGAGAAGAACTTACTGAGCGCCAGCTTGTCAGCTTGGATGACCATCCGGTCAAACTGGGCCTGGTCCGACGCAAGCGTGGCATTCCGGTCCTGCGCCTCCTTCAGCAGCCTGGTCTCTTCCTCCCAGCTCCCTCTGTAGCTGCCCGCTAGCGTCGCCTGAAGTCCTTCAGGGCCTCGTCCAGCCTAGGCCTCGCCGGCAGCCTTGGCCTCCTTGAGGTCCGGCGTGTGCTCGAAGTTCATCTTGGATGAGCTTGTCCTTTAGTTC
>NC_061512.1:105409252-105425734 GCF_022539505.1 Lolium rigidum | reverse complement strand
GTCAAAGTTTTAGTTCTTTTTTTAGTACCCATTTTAGTTCAACTTTTATTAAGTCAAAGTTGTACTTTCATTTTTACTAGTTTTTAATTAAAAGAACTTATATATAGTTAAACAAAGTAAAAAACTAAAAAACTAAAAAAAAAAGAAAAAAAAAGGCAGGCCGCGGGGGCTCGTCTGCGCGCTCCTCCGGCCCGGCCCATCTCTCTCTCTCCCGCATATGCGCGCGTGGCCGGCAGAGCGCCGCCGGGCAGAGCGCCGCCGGGCGGGCGAGCTAGCATGGCGGCGGCGCGCGCCTCTCCTCTCTCTGCGCCGGTGATGACGAGCGAGGGGCGGCGCGGCAGCGGCGGGCGCGGCGGCCCCCGGCCTCCCTCTCTCTCTCTCCCGCGGTGCGTGGCGCGCGGCAACGGCCGGCGCGCGTGTGGCGGCGGCGACGATGACGTACTCGGGGCGGCGGAGATCGAGCGGCGGACGACGAACTCGGGCGGCGGACGAAGAACGCGCGGCGGCGGACGACGAACTCGGGCGGCGGACGACGAACGCGCGGCGGAGGAGATCGATCGGGCGGAGAAACGAAGAATGAACCGCCAGGGCGCGCGCGCGAATTTATAGCGGCGACCCTTTAGTCGCGGTTGGGGTCCCCAACCGCGACTAAAGGGGCACCTTTAGTCGCGGTTGGCCTCCCCAACCGCGACTAAAGGGTATTTTCGGCGGGTTTAAGTTTCCCGCGGAAAATACCCTTTAGTCGCGGTTGGCGAGGCCAACCGCGACTAAAGCTATTTTTCAAATTTCTTTTCTTTTTTTCAGAGATATATCAATAAATTCAGAAAAATTAAACTAATACATTTCAAATTTTTTAAAATACAAATAATATATCAAAAAAACAGAAAAATAAAACTAATTCAATTCAAAATCTTAAAAATACAAATATTATATCAAAAAAATTAGGAAAATAAAACTAATTCAATTCAAAATCTTAAAAATACAAATAATATATCAAAAAATTCAGAAAAATAAAACTAATTCAATTCAAAATTTTAAAAATACATATAATATATCAAAAAATTCATAAAAATAAAACTAATTCAATTCAAAATTTTAAAAATACAAATAATATATCAAAAAATTCAGAAAAATAAAACTAATTCAATTCAAAATTTTAAAAATACAAATTGTCAAAAATTAATAAAAATAAAACTAATTCAATTCAAAAGTTCGTTGGCCCCCTCTTCCCGCCTCTTTCCGCCGACCCCTCTTCCCTCCTCGTCTTCCCGCCATTTCTTCCCTGTCTTCCCGCCTCTTTCTTCCCGCCAATTGTTTCCCGCCAATTTCTTCCCGCCACTTTCTTCCCGCCAATTTCTTCCGGCCTCTTTCTTCCCTCCAATTTTTTCCCGCCAATTTCTTCCCGCCACTTTCTCCCCGCCTCTTTCTTCCCGCCTCCTGTCTTCCCGCTCCCATTTTTCCCGCCATTTGTCACTACATATAGGTAGCCCGGCTTGGCCAGCATTATCACATCTCTACAATCTCTCATCACTCTCTCATGGCTTCCACCGCACCCACTCTAACCTACCGAGCAGGTGGAGGAGCTTTGCGCCTCGAACTACCCTTGCCCTCCGGGCTACCGCGTCCCCGCCGGCCTGGAGCCTAAGCGCCGGCGGCGTGCCGGTCCCTCCCGTCCCTCAGGGTACTGCGCGCCGGGCGGCCATCACGAACCACTACTACCTCGACCTCACGCCGGAGCAGCGGATGAATCCCCGCTGGCATCCCGATAACCGAGCATACTTGGGACGCCTTCTTCATCAATCGGCGTGAGAGGGCGCTCGCCGAGTATGAGGAGGACGGTCCGCCTCCCGGAAACTTCCACGAGGCCGGCCGTCGGCTATGGTTGTACGGCGGGACTCGCAGAGCGTCATGGACTACATCACGGCCGGCGATATCCCCCGCCCGCGCTACCCTCGGTTCGAGCCACGAGCGCCGCCCGACGACCGGCCGACGACGACAGCGACGACGACGCCGGCAACTTAGAAGGCGACGACTACCGAGTACAACGGCGGCGGCTATGAAGACTACGAGTATGCATATTATACGCCTAGGCAGGAGTATGACTAAATCACTCCAAATTTCATGTATGCGGGAGTATGACTTAGTCACTCCAAATTTCCTGTATGCGGGAGTATGACTTAGTCACTCCAAATTTCATGTATGCGGGATATGACTTAGTCACTCCAAATTTCATGTATCATCAGTGCTATCTCGAGTCAATTGAATCATTCGAAAATGGACACCAAACACATCACGGGTAATATAATTCACATGATTCATTAAACAAAGTTTGGTACAATAAATTATTACACATCATTTCTTCCCTTGTGTCCCTGCTTGCTTACGATTGTGCCGTATCCATGGAGCATCCTCATCATTTAACTTAATGCTTGGGTCGGTGTTCACTTTGAAGGGCGGAATTTCAGCAAACATATTATAATCTTCGACATGTCTGTCTTGTCCTCCACTCCCACGATGTTTCTTTTCCCCGAAATAACAATGTGGCGCTTTGGATCATCGCATGATGTACTGATCGTTTTCTTATCTTTCCGTTTCCTCGGTTTGCTACTCATGTCCTTCACATAGAAAACCTGAGCGACATCTTTCGCTAGGACGAATGGTTCGTCAAGGTAACCAAGATTGTTGAAATCCACCATTGTCATTCCGTATTGCTGGTCCACCTTTACCCCACCTCTGTTAGCTTGAACCATTTGCACTGGAACAAAGGGACCCTAAAGGAGGGTCCATAGTCAAGTTCCCATATCTCCTCTATGTAACCATAATATGTGACCTTTTGCCCATTCTCGGTTGCTTGCATCAAAGCGGACACCACTTGTTTTGGTTGGTGCTCTTTTTATCTTGGGCGATCGTGTAAAATGTATTCCCATTTATCTCGTACCCTTGGAAAGTCGTTATAGTCGAAGATGGTGTCTTGGCCAACATGTACAGCTGATCTACAACATGCTCGTCACTCATTAAATGTTTTCTCAACCAACTGCCGAAAGTCTCCATGTGGGCCTTCCTAATCCAGGATTCAGGCTTCTCAGGGTTGTCCGAGCGTAAAATATTCTTGTGTTTCTCAAAGTACGGAGCCACCAAGCTGGAATTGGTCGAAGCTGTGTGGTGTGCTTCGGTCGGAGAATGGCCATCCATACATATCGTTGATTTCCTTCCGATCGTGCCTTTTCCACTTAGTCTCCCCTCGTGCCGCGATTGAGGAAGACCAATCGGCTTAAGGTCGGGAACAAAGTCAACACAAAACTCAATTACCTCCTCATTTCCATAGCCCTTGGCGATGCTTCCTTCTGGCCTAGCACGGTTACGAACATATTTCTTTAATATTCCCATGAACCTCTCGAAGGGGAACATATTGTGTAGAAATACAGGACCGAGAATGGAAATCTCATCGACTAGGTGAACCAGGAGGTGCGTCATAATATTGAAGAAGGATGGCGGGAACACCAACTCGAAACTGACAAGACATTGGATCACATCGTTATGTAACCGTGGTAGAACTTCTGGATTGATTACCTTCGAGAGATTGCAT
Source organism: Lolium rigidum (assembly GCF_022539505.1). Lineage (NCBI taxonomy): Eukaryota > Viridiplantae > Streptophyta > Magnoliopsida > Poales > Poaceae > Lolium > Lolium rigidum. Next base: position 105,422,148 of record NC_061512.1, on the reverse strand, counting down.
TGAGGAATGCACATAGCTTCACAATGGCTACTCGAACATTTTTACGCGGGAGCCCCCTCAAAGCAATCGGAAGCAATTGCGTCATAATCACGTGGCGGTCGTGAGACTTCGAGGTTTTGGAACTTTTTCTCCGCCATGTTTATTATTCCCTTTATATTGGACGAGAATCCTGACGGGACCTTCATACTGCTCAGGCATTCAAAAAAGATGACCTTCTCTTCTTTGGTCGGAGCGTAGGCGGCACGACCTTGAAACCGTTCCGGATGCCGGTCATCAGGGTCTTTCAAACTTTGCTGGTCCTGCCGTGCTTCCTTTGTATCATTTGACTTCCCATACACGCCCAAGAAGCTTAGGATGTTCACGCAAATATTCTTCGTAACGTGCATCACGTCGATTGCAGAGCGGACTTCTAGGACTTTCCAATATTCTAGCTCCCGGAATATAGATTTCTTCTTCCACATGGCTACGTGCCCGTCAGCTCCCTTCGGAACTGATTGTCCGCCGGGACCCTTTCCAAAGATGACTTTCAAATCCTTGACCATATCAAATACCTCGGCACCAGGTGTGTTCCGCAGGGCTTCGGCCGGTGATCTGCCTTGCCGTTGTAATGCTTGCCTTTCTTTCTTACTAGATGACCTTTCGGAAGAAATCGACGATGCCCAAGGTACACGTTCTTCTTACAATTTGGCAAATGTACACTTTCAGTCTCATGTAAGCAGTGCGTGCATGCATTGTATCCCTTATTTGACAGTCCCGAAAGGTTACTAAGAGCAGGCCAATCGTTGATGGTTACGAAAAGCAACGCTCGTAGGTCAAATTCCTCTTCTTTGTGCTCATCCCACACACACGGACACCAGGTCTGCCCCACAGCTGTAAAAGCTCATCAACTAATGGCCTTAGGTACAAATCGATGTCGTTGCCGGGTTGCTTCGGACCTTGGATGAGCACTGGCATCATAATGAACTTCCGCTTCATGCACAACCAAGGAGGAAGGTTGTAGATGCATAGAGTCACGGGCCGGGTGCTATGGCTGGAGCTCTGCTCGCCAAAAGGATTCATGCCATCCGTACTTAGACCAAATCTTATGTTCCTTGCGTCAGCTGCAAAATCTTTGAACTCTCTCGTCGATCTTTCTCCATTGCGTTCCATCTGCGGGGTGTCTCAACTCCCCGTCCGACTTACGGTCCTCTTTGTGCCATCGCAACAACTTGGCATGCTCTTTGTTCCTGAACGGACGTTTCAACCGTGGTATTATAGGAGCATACCACATCACCTTGGCGGGAACCCTCTTCCTGGGTTTACGGCCCTCAACATCGTCACCGGGGTCATCGCCTCGATCTTATAACGCAATGCGGTGCATACCGGGCATTCATTCAAATTCTCGTATTCACCGCGGTAGAGGATGCGATCGTTGATGCATGCATGTATCTTCGGAACCTCTAAACCTAGAGGGCAGACAACCTTCTTTGCTTCGTACGTACTTGGCGGGCAACTCGTTATTCTTTGGAAACATATTCTTCAACATTTTCAGCAAGTTTTCAAATGCCGAGTCGGCTACACCTGCACTGTGCCTTCCATTTCAGCAAATCCAGTGTGCAGCCCAGCTTTTTCAGACCATCATCGCATCCGGGGTACAACGCCTTCCTGTGATCCTCTAACATGCGATCCAAATTCTCCCTCTCCTTTTCAGTTTCGCAGCGTCTCCGTGCATCAGCAATGGTCCGACCAAGATCATCAACGGGATCCTCTTCTTCACCTTCCCCTTCACCTTCCCCTTCACCTTCGGCATCCTCCATGAAAGTATCACCGAAATGAGAAAGATAGCTTTCATCGATGAAATCATCCCCTTCTTCATCTTCTTCCATTATAACCCCTCTTTCTCCATGCTTGGTCCAACAATTATAGCTTGGCATGAAACCGTGCCGAAGCAGGTGCATGTGAACATCTCTTGAGGAAGAGTAACCCTTCGATTCTTACACTTAACACATGGACGAGATAACAAAACCCCCCTGCTTGTTCGCATTAGCCACTACGAGGAAATCTTTCAAACCCGTACTGAACTCGCCGGAGAGTCGGTTACCGTACATCCATTGCCGATTCATCTGCATTATTATAATATAAAATATATAATTAACCATCATGCATTTGTTAAACTAACTAGCTACAAACAATATAAATTAAACAATGAACTACACACACATGCATATTGTATCAATGACGACACATCAAAGGTTCAAGTTGCTAACCGCGATCGAGGAGGAAAAAATAAATGAGAAAGCTCAAGTGTGGCTCCAACACTTCATATCATGTTTGTTTCATGCTCTTGGGGCATTTCATCAAACACCTTATGTGCATAAGAGGAACCAAAAGCAAACCTAACACTCACTTGTGAAGTTTGTGAAGAGAATGGCTCCAAATGGCTAAGTGTTGGCTCCAAATGGCTGGATGGGTATATATAGGGGAGGGGCTTTAGTCCCGGTTGGCCTGGCCAACCGCGACTAAAGGCCTTCGGGCACCTGTAGTCGCGGTTGGCCTGGCCAACCGCGACTAAAGCCCCCCACGTGCACCAGCTGGCCACCGTGCGCCCTGGGCCCGGGCCTTTGGTCGCGGTTCGCCACACGAACCGCGACTAAAGACCCCATTAGTCGCGGTTCCTTTACCTTCGCGACTTATGGGGCTTCCCGGAAGCCTGTTTTTCTACCAGTGGCGATAGGTGCTGCTGCGGCTTGGCGGCGGAGGAAGAGAGCGGATGCGGTCGGTGCTCACCGTGGGTGGCTCTTGAATGGCGATGAAGACGTGGTGTTCGAGGAGGCTCGCACGGAGGTCTCCTACACGCTTGTGGAGCTGCATGCCGGCGGGATGATATATGGCCGGTACGGACAGAACTCCGTCGATGGCGACATGCACGGAGTAGACGAGCTCGGCGGTGATGAGGACGACGCCGGGATGGTGTGGAGGTGCACGGAGGCCTTGCTCGCTCAGCTTGGACATGCAGCGACGTCCCTGGACGCTGACGTGGAGAACGGCGAGCGCGGCGAGGGGAGCTTCGTCCATGGCTGGAGTCGTCGTGGACGAACTCGACGGAGACGGAGACGGTGCAGGGAAGACGCGGAAGATCAGCTCGGTCTCCTCGGATGCGCAGGAGGTTCCCGGTGATCGGCGAGCTCGCAGGCAAGCTCGATGCCGGGACGGACCGCGAGGAGAAACTCGACGACGATGGCCTTTCAGCGAGCTGCGCATGCAAGACGGGAATCACGTCAGGGTCTCCAGAGATATCCAAAAAGATAGAAACGGAGAGATAGGGGACTGAGAAAGACGGCAGCCACGGCCACGGCGTGCACGGCGACATGCAGAGCGACGGCGAGGCACGGAGTTGTCGGACTCTCCACAACGGCGGCCGTGGGGCGAGTGGGCGACAGGGCGAAGTGGAGGGTGGCTCGGCGGCATGCAGATGTTCCCATCGGCCACTGAAGGTGCGCAGGTGCTCTTCCGGTCACCGCGTTGGACGAGAACGAGAGCGATGCCGGGGACAGAACCGCACGTGCGGGGTCGACGACAGCGGACGTCCAGCAAGCCCTGGCAAGAAAATGCGTTGATGAGCGTCAAGAGGGGTAGCGAGGGACACACGGAAAGAGAGAGTATAGGGAAAGCCGGAGAGGGACGGCAACAGCGGCATCCACGACGTGGCGCAGACGGACGAGCTCTGGCCCGGCGGTTCTCCGTCGGTGAGAATGGAAGGAGCGGGGCTTCGTCTCTGCTGCTCCTAAGATCCGAACGGAAGTGAGAGGGGAACAAATGCAGAGTGGAGATGGCCGGGAGGGGCTCAGGTGAGCTTAAAAACGAGGGGGATCGGGTCATCCTTTTCTTTACAGGGCCAGTTCGGTGTACGTGCACCATGTTGGAACAAATCTTGTTATTAGTACTAAGTTTAGAGTTTGATCATGTTTATTTTTGTGTAATCGAGTCAAGACCAGAAGCTGCGTTAGTCTGCACGCACAAAGCTGTGATCATGCGTGTAGACAAGCTAATGATCTTGCGTAGCCAAGAATAAGTTCATCTAGATATATGCTAGCTGATAGGATAATCATGTGTGTGCGCCGAGCGGAAAACTAGCTTTAGGAGTGATCAAGATAGTTTAGAGGAGGTGCATGCGTGGTGTGACTCCTTCAGTGTAGCTGCATGCATCTGGCCTAGCTAGTGTGGGTCGGGGAGTGGCCGAGTCGTGTGGCTGTGGGCTTAAGAATAGGTCAGCATGTGTTAGTGTTTGTGCATGATGTTAGTGGGTTAGTGGCTGCACATTAGCCGTGTGAGTTTGGCTATATAAGCCACTGTATTCAGCCGAGTTGAGTTGTGGAGTGGAATACAGAAAAAGCACTATGTGCGTGTGCTGAAACTATTCGTGTGTATGTGTGCATCTTCTCCACCATGTTAACGTGTGTGTCTAGGGCAAATCTATCACTTGGTATCAGAGCCTCGTTCGTCGAGGTCGGGGTCTTCATCATCGTTGAGCTGCGTCACGAGCGATGGAGAAAGGCATGCTGCCCGGTAAGTTGCGCCACCGGCGGCAAGGAGGTGATGGCCAAGGTGCGGAGGCCATTGCCATGAAGAGTTCATCGTCCATGTCCGAGTCGTCGACAAGGTGCGTCATCGGCGGCAACATGGAGGGAGTCACCGGCGAGTTGCGGCACCGGCCGGTGGCGAACATGGAGGCGAGCCACCGGCAAGGTGCGGCACCGGCGGCAAACATGCGGCATCGAGTGTGTCATTGCGGCACGCTCACGGTGAAGGCGTTGGAGGTGCGTCTCTCGGCGAGGCCAATGGCGACGGCGGCAATCGGCGTGCAAGATGGCATTGGCGACCATCTGCGAGGTGCACCGACGACATCGATGACCACATGCTTCAAGGGAGAAATAAGTAATAGCAAGATTTGGGAGGTGATTGTTGGAACAAATCTTGTTATTAGTACTAAGTTTAGAGTTTGATCATGTTTATTTTTGTGTAATCGAGTCAAGACCAGAAGTTGCGTTAGTCTGCACGCACAAAGCTGTGATCATGCGTGTAGACATGCTAATGATCTTGCATAGCCAAGAATAAGTTCATCTAGATATGCTAGCTGATAGGATAATCATGTGTGTGCGCCGAGCGGAAAACTAGCTTTAGGAGTGATCAAGATAGTTTAGAGGAGGTGCATGCGTGGTGTGACTCCTTCAGTGTAGCTGCATGCATCTGGCCTAGCTAGTGTGGGTCGGGGAGTGGCCGAGTCGTGTGGCTGTGGGCTTAAGAATAGGTCAGCATGTGTTAGTGTTTGTGCATGATGTTAGTGGGTTAGTGGCTGCGCATTAGCCGTGTGAGTTTGGCTATATAAGCCACTGTAATCAGCCGAGTTGAGTTGTGGAGTGGAATACAGAAAAAGCACTATGTACGTGTGCTGAAACTATTCGTGTGTATGTGTGCATCTTCTCCACCATGTTAACGTGTGTGTCTGGGGCAAATCTATCACACCATGCCCACGGCTGACCGACAAGGAGTCGAGCGACTCAATTGGGTTCTGTGGTCGGTGGCCTGGGTTTTTCTGCAGGGTCTAGGCCTCGTGCAAGACAGGAGAGAAGCGCATGCTCGCGAACAGCGTGCCTGCGACGAGATGCGGACGGGCGAGTTCGGTCGGGAGGACAGGGACAAGGGGAGGAGCGGAGGCTGCGCCATAGGGTCACGGGACTTGGGGCACGTCTCCAGGCGAGAGCTCAGGGCAGGAGGTGGTTGGTCAGCGCGAAGGGAGGCAGACGAGCACGACGCACACCACGTGTTCGACGCTGCGTCGGCATCCATGGCGAGGTCGTTTCCGGCCAGGAGAAACATGACAAGGAACTTGGCGTGCTTGGTAACAAGGAGGGGTAGCATTGGGAGGCTGGTGGCGAAGTTTAAGGGCAAGAAGAGCTCGAGGCTACAGTTTGCCGAAGGTTGAACTATGCTCCATGACTGCTGCGTGCACTCAATTATCAAGGCCTATGGAGAATTAAGAAAACAGGGAAGGGCGTTAGGACAGGTTCTGGGTGTGTCCACTCATTCAAGGAATGCAGGGAACGAAGAGAGAAGCTGGAGAGATTAACAATTATGTGCCAAGATTTGGCATGCCGGCCTCTTCATGATTCCAAACACAAGTGGACAAAAGGATTGCATGGATCCAAAGCAAGTCATCCAAGAGAGACACGGGTGCTGAAGTGGCCAAGGAGAGGGTTTGGTGGTGATCCTATTAAAATAAGGTGAGAAGGAGAAGGAAAAAAAATAGAGGTTGCATGGCACAAGACCAAGGTCGGCATGGCCGGCCATCTCCCTTGTGCAAGCCAAGAATGGGCAAAATGAAATGGAGTGATGATGATGAAGGTTTGCTCCATGATTGCAAGAGAGAAAGGATTTCGTGGGCTCAAACCTAGAGAGAGAAAGGAGAGGGAAGGGGAAGTGTGTGCATGATCACATGTAATAAAGAATAAGCGCGACTAGGTAGATGGGGTGGTAGTGTTTAAAAAGTTCAGAGAGATATATATGCTATCTAAGTGTTGCCAAATAAATATGGACCTAATAGGATTTTATTTGGATCACTTTCTATGCCTATGGCTTATTTGCAAGAATTTTATTTGAAAAGCATTTTGAAAATGTTGAGAGTAACTAGGTAGTACAAGAATTTTCAAAATGCTCTACTTGCATTACTAGGCAAGGTAGGTTTTCTCAAATTCTAAAATAAGCAAGAAATGGTACAAGTACCATAACATGCATTTTGTCCAAAAAGAAAATAAAACGAAACATATAATTATATAGAAAATTATTTTTCGGTGGAAAATAAGGTGATATAAAATACCACACACATTTCCCATTTTATTTGAGAAAATAATCTGAAAAGCTTTGATAAAACTAGAAGTAGTTTTGTAGTGAGAAATAGAGAAGGATCTTAAAATAGGATTTTGGGTAAAACACTCTTTGGGAAAATATTTTCTCAAGGGTAGATGATTACTATACAATGTAGCCATCATGTCCACTCTTGGTTTTCCGAAGATTAAACTAGATAGAAGAAAAACAAAGGTAAACGATGACGAAGTGATCTAGAGCTAAAACTCTGGATAGGGACAAGATCAAGTTGGAAAAATGGGGTGCAAGACTTGCATGGGACATGCAACACGTGGAAGTTGTAGAGGGAGTTGCATAGATGAGATCCATGCCTTGAGTCCACCTATAACAGTTGTGTGTGCTTAAGGTTCACCTGCCAAAGATTGAATCTTTTAAGCCTGCCAAAACATCTTATTGACTTGGCTTAAAAAAACCCAACAAGGATAAGTGGGTATATGAGTGATCTGGTCCAAGAAAATGGTATGGTTGGGAAGTGCTCAAGACAAGGTAGGTTCAGGACCAAGTGTATTGCCTCAGATGGCAAGTGGTATCTTAATCCAGAGGCTCCAAAATGGAACCTGGTAACCGTTTTAGGACTTAGTCAAATTTGTGAGGTCTTAGGATTTTTGTCTAGGGTACAAAAGAGAGATGTATTAAAGAGTAGATGATCCCAAGCTTTGAATCAGGGATAAGGTGAGTTAGAATACATCACAAGGAAGATTCCAAGGTAGGTGCATTGACATTGCCACAGGTGGGATATTTAAGTCGAAGGTGTAAACGTTGGACTATATCACAAATTTGAATCAGTCAAGACTTGGTTGAGAAGAAGTGATCTTGATGTGTTGAGGTGTTCAAGAGAAACTAAACCAGCAGATCAAGGCAATTCATCTACAAGTAAACCAAAGCAATTCCCGTTATCAAGCACATCAAGGCAATTCATATGCAAGAAGGTCAAGGCAATTCATCTTAATTAGTCTTTAGAAAAAGTTTTTGTTCCCCCAGATTTTTGCACTCTGGACACTTAACAAGGTTGCAAAAGTTGGGGTGTTACAGATCCTTCCCCCCTTAAAATAATCTCGTCCCGAGATTACTAAGTGTGGGACTAGAAAGGTTTTATAGGTTAACCTAAGTTAGACTCCATCCTCCGATGGACGCGCTATTGTCGGAAGATTACAACTTCAGCTTCTGAGAGACACGGTAGGTTTCCGTCGAGGAGAAGCTTCACGAAGAGGTTGACTTCTCCATGCAGATGTTAGTTTTGCAGCTTCCTAACAATGCTAGAGGGGTTCTCGATTCTTGGACAGTTAGAGCATCCTAACGGTGCTTTCGAAGGGTCCAAAGTTTTAGGGTTAGAGCATCCTTCGTCTTCCACCCTTAAGATTGTTCATCGGGTGTTCGGAAAAACTTCGAGCTTCAGCCATGGGGTCTTGTCAGGCGCTCTTGAGGAAGTCGTCGATCTCCCGTCTTGAGTTGAAGAATCTTCAGGGGCGAGGTGTAGCCCGTAGCTCCAAGATGCAGACACGGTGTCTACCACTTTGTAAGGCGCTAATAAAGTTAGTGAGTCAGCGGAACTCCCTGGTGAGTCTTCACATAAAGCAGCAGCAACAGTCGTCGACACAGTTTTCAGCCTTAGGGTTGATGCTGACTAAGGTACACCAAATCTTGAGTCTTGAGTTGTCTTCAACGGCTTCACTTGAAGAGGACCAGATGGACCTTGTAGAGGAACTTGGCTTCGATGCTACAGCTCACTTAGCTTGTTAGAAGGTGCGTCAGAGGGTAGGTTTTAAGAAGATAAACTCAAGGTTAGCGCGAATATGCTGCAGGGTTAGTCAAAATTAGTACAACTTCATCTTCTCGCAGAGTAGTCATCAATTTTAAAGGCACTTGCTTCTGCTTCATTGGCGTCGCAGGGTGTCTTCGGCTGAGTGTCGTACTAAAGTTGGCCTCTCGGCAAAACAGCGTTGCATCAGGTTGTTACTCAAGTTAGAGTTAGAGTTTTCCGTTAACTTTGTAAACTAACGGTCAGGATTTCTACCTGAATTTGGTCCGGAAGCGAGGGAAACAATCTTAGGGAGTGTTTCCTAGACAGGGTTGCCACACAGAAAGGTTTTTTTTTAGGCAGAAAGGCCAAAACAAGCATACACACAACAAGCAATCACAAGCACTCAAGCAGCAAATTCACAACCCCACAAGAAATCATGACAAACCACACGAGGTATTTCAAATACCCAAGGATACCTAATACGCAGGGGTAGCTCAATCGAATCAATTGAGTTTTGTCCTATCCATCCTATAGGTTTGGGTTGGTCAGAGATGCAGACGTCTTCATTTTGCTGATATTGACTTCAACAGTGATTCTTGTAGCAGTTGGTGGTGAAGTAGACCTGATGTTGAGCTGTCGGTGTTGATTCGGGGGCGAGTTCTGCATAGGATCTTCTGGTCTCAATTTGGAGGGGTAATTACTAAAGAGCTCCATAGAAGACAACTTCTTGTAACGGGCCTAAAAATTACTAGTCAAGAATTGAGGACTTGATCCTTGATGACTGCAAAAGTGCAAGTCCAAAGAGGAACAAGGTCAACTCGTTGACAGACTTTGGTGACAACCAAAGACATACTCTTATTATCCCTATACATGTACTGCTAAGTCGACATCCATCTTCAATAGCTGTAGCCGGAGATACTTGAGACTTCCTAAAGGATTGATCCTTCTTCGACTTTGAATCTCCGAGTCTGAGTGGGGGCATCGTCCAATATATTGATTTGGAAGTGGATGAGATAGTAGAATCCGAAATTTTCGAAATCTTTCGAAATCAGAGAGCGAGGTAAGAATTGTGAAGTTTTTGAAAGGATAAGAAGATAGAAGCTAAGCTTCTAGTTACTTAGGAAAATAAGTTTCGTAAATAGTTTTACCAAAGTAGTATTATCCTATCTAACATCCATGCTAACTAAGGTCTCCTACAGTCAGGATGGCTCTGATACCAGCTCTGTGGGGCCCCGGACTAGGCGGCCGAAACACTCGTTATGCATACACATTCACGATCCCATGATCAGTGTGTTGTGAAGGCAAAACCAAACTGGTATCAAATACAACATCCATTACGATGCATCGAATAAAAAGATTACAATGGTCACATGACCAGATACTTACATAAGAGCCATAATGGCGGGAGATCATCAACCACACAGCGGAAATACTTCAGACGAAAGCGTTCGCATGACCCAAGTCATGCCATAACCCTACAGGCAACTGACTGGGAAGACGTTCCTAGTTCGCATAGACGTCGTCGACTCCTTCTTCATCTGTCGGATTCCACCAAGTCTGGCCAAGTAAATAGCCAGGGACAAAGCCATGAGTACATTATGAATTGTACTCGCAAACCACCTTAGAGATAAGTAAATGATATGCAATTTGGTAGTAGCAAGGATCAGGCACTAAACTAGGGCGACAAGGAGCAAGAGGTGGTTCCTCTCGAGAGTATGACATCTCTATATCTTTGTTGAAAACCTTTTTGTAAACCATTTTGTTTGCAGACTAACAGGTAAGGGTGACCCAATTTATTTTCCTGGTCATCTCATATGGCCAAAACAAAACATTTCAGCTTTCACCGTACCTCCCAGGTACACTTCCCACCAGTCCCACTGGTATTTTTTCGTACCTCCCAGGTACATTTCCACTAGTCCCACTTGTATCCTTTTCCAAAACATTTTTGAGAAAACACTTTTATAAATCAAAATTCTTCAGGCTAAGCAATAGCCTTCCCAACCGTCCATAACCGCGGACATGGCTATTCGAATAGTTTTCACTCTGCAGAGGTCGTACACTTTCCCCACAAGATCCGATAAATTCGCCGGGATCATCCCTGGTTCACCAAGCGTCAAAACGCGAGGTTCGGATAACTGATCGTAGTTTTTCGCTTGCTCGCCTTAGCCTAAGACATGCCGCCTAGAGTTGTACCTCCCAACACCAGAGTCCGAGGGGTCGTTTACCTAGGAGTAGCAAATTCCCCGACCAGCTCGACCCTCCGGAATGCCGCGACCAACTGCGGGGCATTACTCAATGGGAGCTCATAGGTTGTACCCCTGCCATCTAAAGAGAAGGAAAGGCGTCCCCAGTACGTCGGGAAGGCCCGGTCGATAGGTGTCCATGCTCGGACTACCCCTTACACTTGCAGGACTCAAAATAAGGAGAGACAAACTACTACGTTACGCCCCGTGCCCACTTTGGGGTAATGTGGTTGCACTGTCTTTTAGTCCGGGTGAGTACTTAGGCGCTAAAGTTTTCGAAAACATTTTGTTTCCTCCACTTGCCTCCAGCAAAACTTCTTTTGCAAACACTTTTTCTTTTCAAAACTCACACTTAGGCAGGGTTGCCCCATTCCAAGGTTTTCGAAGAACTTCCTTTCTTGAAACCTTTTTCATAAAACATCTTTTTCAAAGGGCTCCCAACCTATAGTTCAACTTTATTTGAGAAGCGGCGACAAAGAGAGGATAAGGTGTTAAGCACCATATCGCTACTAGCATTTTTCCAGTAGGTATCAACGAGGGCAGCACCCGTAAGGGTGGAATAATAAAAACTCCGGGTGGCATGAACCACCCACATAAATAAATAAACAAGGCAATTTATAAAACTGCTAATTATGCAAGAGTAAGATAATTAGGATGAGATATGCATCAAGTGGTGGCTTGCCTTGATCAGCATTGTGTCCCTGGCTATCCTCTTCAAAAACTTCAAATGTTTCTCCTCCCTCGTTTCCAGCGGCATTTGAATCTAGCGTCGCGAAAATAAAAGAATACACAATCACCAACATGACAAACATCACTCAAGCATTTCACAAACAATTAAAATACAACCATAGAAGCACTGTAATGTAATAGAAGGCTCATAGATGTCTATCTACTTTAATCGCGTTTTATTTTAGAAGTAACACATTTTCTTAAATGCATAAAGGCATAGAAACCCAATAAAATAGCCAAACACTCCCATTAAACTAATGGATAAAGTTTATACCTACACGTAGGTATGACCTGAGAGAGTTCAACCAACTTGGCTTTATTTCAAAAACATTTATAAAATATTTTTACACATTTTAACAAAACTAGAAATCTATTATCTAGTTTATTTTGCTTGTAGAACACCATACAACTTCAGCAAACAAACTGTATACCAAAGGATAGATATTCAAACAAGGGTTCACATAAAAATGATTCACAGTTTTTTTTTTTAAAAAATTATAGGTTATTTTCAATAAAAGTTTTACTGCATAGAAGGTTCATTCCAAACATAAATGTCACATACATTCTCTGTTACTGAGAAAAAAAAATTGACTCTGGATATGCTCAAGATATTGGTTGGTGAAAATTGGTTTTACACTAGTGGAAAATAGGGCTTCCGTGGGAGCCATTTGTCGCGGGCGCGCCTGCACCCGCGACAAATGGGGTGGCCACGTTGCTCCGAATCCGGCAGAGGCTTTTGTCGCGGCCATTTGTCGCGGGCCGTATTACGACCCGCGACAAAAGGGGTCGGCACCCCTTTTGTCGCGGGTCGTAATACGGCCCACGACAAAATGGCCATGCCTATATATATAGACAAGCAGCCAGCCACCCCCCACCTCATTTTTTCCTTGGTGGTGAAGGTGGAGGTGTATGCTAGCTCATTTTTTCTACATGTGCACAAGAGGTGTTTGATGGAATGCTTGTGAGAGGGATGCCTCTTGGTTTTATTTGATAAGATTTCTCCTCTTTTTGATCCTAAAAGGTTAGCAACTATTTTCTCGACTATATATGCATAGTTCGTACAATACTAATTTTAGCAAGGTGATTGCATCTGATACATATATAATTGTACTTATGATGCAGATGAGTCATCCATGGATGTACGGTAACTTATGTGCTCCCGCTTTCAGAGAGGGCGTAAATTCTTTCCTGCTTGTGGCCGAGGCCAACAAGTCGAAGCAAGGTTTTATGTGCTGTCCCTGTCTAAAATTTAAGAACGAGAAGATGGAACTGCCGCCGGTGCC
>NC_061512.1:105380576-105409152 GCF_022539505.1 Lolium rigidum | reverse complement strand
GTAATATCCCCGGTAATGGGGTTACAAAAATAGAGGAAACAGTTGTGTGCATTGCATTCATGCATAGAAAATCTGGGGAAATTTCGCGCTTATTTATAAAACTACATCAACAGGGGGAACAAGTTTCTCTCTCGACACCAGACGAAATTAAGGGTTTCGAGAGTGCGATAAACTTGGACCTATCCTAAATTAACTTAGGGTTTCGAGAAGAGAGGGGAACATTTCATAATCTACTTTAAGTTGCATGATTGAATTCAAACAAGTTCGGTTTGAATTTTAAATTCAAACTTCAATTTGATATATCATCAATCAAATTATGAATAATCCAATAAACAATTATAGAAATTGGAAAATGAAGAAATAGAAAAGAATATATCATATATCAAAAGCTCATTAGGGAAAACTTGAGCTTTATTGATTAACACACAATATACAATGTCATTTACAATATTCATTTGAATTATAATTATTACAAAACATTACAGAAAGTGAATAAATGAAAAAGAAAATGAAAATTACAAAGAATTGCAAAAGGCTAAACTAGTTAAGTTCTTCAAGCATTTCTTGTTGAGCCTGAGCACCTGCAAGACAAACAAAGAAGACACAAAATAGAAACAATGCCAAGTGGCTTGGTTAGAAATAAAGAGAAATGGAAGGAAGATATTTTCCAGCCGATGCATATCCACTAGGGGAGTGTACCAGGTTGGGATCTGCACTATGCAAGCAGACAGCACACACACAAACTTTGCATGGCATAGCTGTCGGCTAAGCACAGTTCCAAGACATCATATAAAAGTATACTCCTTACCACACATAGCTGCTTAGCCCAGCACAGGAGTAGCCCATCGACCACCCTCAGAGTTTATCCAGAAAACATCAAACCATCCTCAGGAAACAAACCAGAAATGAAAGAAGGAGATCATCACCCAAACCAAGCCAGAGAAAGTATCAGGATAAGGAGAAGCAGGCTCAAGTCGAGGTGGTGAAGATCCAACAAGCCAGAAGATTAGCAAGATCATCGTCAACAAGCCAATCTAGATCAAGAAGCTGGAAAGCGCCTGGAACAAGCAGATCAGGAGCTAGGAGGAGGTGCAGCCAAACAAGCAGTAGATCAAGTTTATCAACACCAACTATATCACTTTGCTACAACAGGTTAATCCATTGATTTATCATAAGCATCTCAGCATACTAGCTTGCACAACTAGGATCAGGGGAAATAAAGAGAAGAATACACAAATAGTACACTCCATTTATCAACCCTTCAACTAGACTCTGTCTAGGAGGATTTGAGAGATGGATTTCTCTCAGATCTGGCATAGAAGTGCTATGCCGAGTTCATCATAGAGAATCTTATAAAACCATAATACTATATATGTTCTTATCAATAGGAAGTGCCTCAGCCTTTGCATCATAGGCTGGGCCAACATATCAAGCCAAATCTGTTCTTATCAGTGATATATCACAAAAAATGGGCAGGGACATATAGCAGCATATCATGTTGTTTAGATCTACTGCTATGTACACTCCACTGGGGAGGCATCACAGCAGCAGATCTAAAAGCAACAGAAGTCACCAAGTTCTTCATCACAAGCACATCAAGCTACTTTCCTAGCCTGCATAGCCCGCAATCATCCAAATTAACCACTGTCATGTGGACAGTACAACTCCAACAAGTAGTCTGCGAGTTGCAATTTCTACCAAATAAATTCAAATCATTTTCCTAGTTAATTCAACTAGGAATCATTGCTATCATATATTCACTGTCATATTGGATAGCTACAATACCATCAGCTTAAGTATACACAAGCCATCCACATAACCACAAGGTCTGGTCATGTATGCACATTATCCAGTAAGTATTCCCATCAATCAGAGCATAACAAGCATACCATAAGCTCACCAAAATCCACCAAGTAAATCATCCAGCAATAGTACTTCTATTTCATTTCTCAAATTCAACCATGAATTAAATGGGGCATCAATTTATATCATAGTCAAGGCCCAAACCAAACCTCAACTCAATAGTGCATGTTGTAGTGTGTGTTCGAGTTTCAACGAGTAAAAGAAATACAACCAGCCACAATGCTTGGATAATTAATTATCCAATTAGAGACATCACTCGTATTTGTTAAGCAAGGATTTGACCCAGTAGCATTTGTGCATTTGATTGAGTCATCACCATAAACAGCCACAACTAATTAACATGTCACCAGGATTTACATAGGGTCCAGGAAATAATCTCAGGCCAACCCAGTATTATACAAGCAGTAGTGATATTCCAGCCATGTTCCAGTCAACCAACAAATGATACCACCTCCAATTATCAGCTCCCAAGCAGCCATCAAGGAAATTATACAATAATAGTAGCAGCATTGAAATCATCAACATGTTTGAGCTTAATTAAGATTAAACAGCAGTACCACTAAACACTTTCAATTAACAAAATAGTGTATGTCTTAGCGGATAAGAGCTATACCATAATCACACAAGCCACCAATGCATAATCATAAACAGAGAAGGGGTGAGGATAGCTCACGATAAGCGGAACGAGAGAGTAGGAGCAGCGGTTGACACCGGGGTTGCGCCTACGGCACCATCCTGCCGGCATCGAGGACGTGGTAGCCACCACACCACCAGTTCACCATCATCACCGCCACACAGTCAGTAGCAACACCACCAGTACACTGCCACTTGAAGAACCAGAGCCGCCGGGCAGGGCGGAGCCGAGCTGGGGCTCGGGGCGCTCAAAGAGGAGGTCCAGTTCGCCAAGGAGAGCTAGCCGGAGGCGCGGGTGCACGAGCGCCGTGTCGGCGACCTACTCATCCCAAGCTATGGTTAGCCACAGAGCTGTGCGCGGGCGCAGGGCGGCGTCTTAGCGGAGGGTGTTGGCGGAGGACTTCGTGGTGGACTCGTGCCGACCAACACGGCGAGGACAGGAGTGACCGGAGGCGGTCAAATCGACCGGTCACCGCGAGAGTTCTCGGGGCTGTGGGCGAGCAGCCTCGGCAGGGAAAACCAAATCAATCAGTGTTGCCAGGGGCCGAGGCCGAGAGGAGAGAAGGGCGGAGCAGCGGCGGTGTTAGGCAGCACCGGACAAGGTCGGCGACGGCCGGAGCGAGCAGCAGGCGGCCGCAACATCGCGGGCGAGCTACCGAAGCAATAGAAACCAAATCGAGCCGGGGAGCGCGGTAGACCAGGGCGAGGTGAGATAAAACCCCATCTCGCGGCGGCGTAGAAGACCGGAGTCGGCCGGCGGTCGGGCGTGGCGGCCGAACGGCAAGCGCCATCGCTAGGTGGGGAACGAGCGAGCTCGTTCTCGCGTACGAGTGCGAGTAAGGGAAGAGAGTAGGGGTCGGGTTGGGTTCGACACAACCGACTCGGTCGGACCAGAGTTGGGCCAGGTGCGATTGGCCGAGCCATTGGGCCAGCCCAACGGACCATTTGGTATATTTTTTTAGGAAAAACCTTTATAGACATTTAAGTAAATAAAACAAGAAAACTAGAAACATAAGTGAGTATGAGAAAAATACCTCTATAATAATAATATAAAACAAACACTTTAAAATTAAAAAGAACAATAACATGAATTTTCCTATAAATTTTAGAAGACCAATTTTGAATCTTAAACTATTAAGACCTAAGTACTAAAAATAAAACTTTCTTGTTGCTATTTTTCATATCAAGAAAGTAGTAAATATTATTTTGTATTAAAATTTCATATAATACAACAATTGTTTCTTTATGGTTATGTTTAATCATAGGAAAACCCTAATTAATCCATACTTCTGCTATTAATTAAAAAAAACACTAAAACCCTAACTTCATCATTTTATGTGAAACTCTAAAACCCTAGGAATTGTGAAATTTGATCATATGAACTTGACATTCACTCATAGATCTATAATTAGCAACTAAATCAATATTCATGTTCTCAGAAAATAGTAGAAGCAATATTACTAACAAATTGGTATTTCACCTATTCATAATATTAAAACCTAGATGATCTAGTAGAACCACCTAAATATAAACCCTAGTTCCTATCTTTCAAGTCATCATCCTTAGTTATCCATAATTAGCATCACACCATTGTGATGAACCCTAATAGCAACTACACCTACTATTTTGTTTTACATAACCCTGTTCCACTAAACCCTACTAGTGTGAAATACTTAGGAACCATTCCATCTAAGAACCAACCATTCTTTACTCAGGGAATTAAATAGCAAACCTAAACAACCTCAACCCTAATTGATATACTTCCTATTACCTAAGAAGTATGTTCTTCGAAAGTTATTCTTTTGAAGAAAATAAGAGTCACCATCAACCCTGCTTATAAGAACCTATAAACCCTAGCTAGTAATCACCAGCCAGATGAATCAACCTTGATAGCAACCATGTATAAATACTTGCTTAGGATGCCTAAGCTTAACTTAGTCTTACCAGCCCTAGGAATTGATGAATCCAACATTGTTGTGATCCATCTACTACTTACTCCAGAAACCAATTAGAATCATAGAAAACCATAGAACCCCACAAACCTAGACATCATACTTGTTCTTTATTATAGAACATGTTCTTCAAAAGTTATTCTTTTGAATTATATAACAAGTAATCATCAACCATGCACTAAAGGACTTAAAATTAACAATCTGCTCTTTACTTATTATACAACTACTATTCCTTGGTGTGTATGATTGTTACTTTGCATTATACCACTTGTTTATGATTCTAAGACAACAAAACCATAATAACAACCTTGTTTGTGAATCAATCTAAAAGTGCAACACACCCTGAACTAATCATTACCACTCACTAATCCTAAATCATCGGGGTTAGGTCATGCTTAGAGCGATTGCATCTCATACTTATGCATTATTGCATCTTTGCCAATCTTTTAAACATCGTCCTTACCGGACGATGATGATATTTCAGAATTTGGAGTTATTGCGTATCGAAGACCTTGCCTGCATAATGTTGCAGTCAAGAAAGGCAAGTTCATCGCTTGCTCATGTCATTTGAGTATCTTTATCAAATTACTTGCAAAGTACTATGATTATCACTATTGCATAAAAACCAAAACCACTACTTTCATAACTATGAATATGACTATGTGGTGGGCAATGGAACCATGGATTGTGTTGATATGGTGGAGGTTCCATTGCAAGGGTTTATATCCATCTAGGATTAAACAACAAATGTCGCCAGTGATTCTTGTGTCGTAATACCCGTGTTAACCATAAGATCCGGAGTGGGACGGAGTAGTAAAAATTGTTTCCACCTCTCGTTCATCAACGGATTCGCTTTACCGTAGACACTTATATCTGTCGGTGGCAAGCGGTAGGCTGGGGAAGCCTTAAGTCCCCACGGCACTGTCCGTAGACACTTGTCGCTCGAAGAACAAGCGGTAGGCTGGGGAAGCCTTAAGTCCCCACGGTATTGCGGTCTATGATGGGTTGCAGCTACCGGCGTAGGAGTGTATGGTAGAGCCCAGCATCGTCGTCGTGGTCGGGGTCCACCTTGAAATCTACAGGAATAATGGGACCGGCGTGGACCCAGGGTCGGGGCATGCAACAACGGGTGGGTGTTCCAGGTAGCGGAGGAACATGATTGGCTAGACCTTATATCGGGCCTCACACCAAAGGAAGTGTGGACGAGAACATGACTCAGTTGGCACCAAGGTTAAGATCTCTTATGGGTAAAGCAACACACCTCTGCAGAGTGTAAAGAACCGTGACCTGTCACTCCCTGTTCCGGGATATGGAAGCTGCGAACGCGGCCGGAAAGGAGCTCCATGAAGTTCTAGTAAACCGGTGAAGGCTGACGGACATAGTTCTTCGAATAAAAGCAACCTTTTGAAGAAATGATTATGAAAACTTGCATTGGTATTAGACTTTCTGGTCTAATGCCATAGCTAGTGCATTAAACACCTCTTTCATATAATGAACTTGTTGAGTACGCTCGTACTCATCCCATTCTTAAATCCCCTGCTTAGATATGGAGGCACCGAAGGAGGATCTACAGTGCAACTCAAAGGCCGAGGAGTCAACAACTACTTCAAGAGACAGGACCCTGTCGGAGGAGTCAGATACCACATCCAACAAGGAGAAACCTAGTTTAGCCATAGAAGGGAACTAGCTTCCTAAACCTAGATCCTATTTAGCTAGAGTCTATTCTTAGCCTCTATAGTTAGTGAAATACTCTACAAATAGAGTTCGTGATAAGACTAGACTACGAGTCGTTCTTCTGGAGTTTATTTGCAGTTTTACCTCATTGTAAAGTAGGAGGCTGTGATGATCTTATGTAACGAGTCGATGTTGTAATTCTATAGACATGCCTTGGACCCGCATATGTTTCTGTTGTACCACTCTGAGCGATATAATACCCGTGGAACTGTGTTTCATTGGTGTTATATCAGACTTGCATACTACACCATGAAGTGGTATGCCGGGTCACCACACGCGGCCAGGCCCCCTGGTGGGCCCAGGTGTGGGGAGCCCACCCCTGGCTCCCCCGACGCTGCCTCTTCGCCTATATATCCCTTCGTATCGGAAAACCCTAGTACCGAGAGCCAAAATACGAGAAAAGTTCCAGAGACGCTGCCGCCGTCAATCCCATCTCGGGGGGTTCTGGAGATCTCCTCCGGCACCCTGCCGGAGAGGGGAATCGTCACCGGAGGGCTCTACATCACCATGCCCGCCTCCGGACTGATGCGTGAGTAGTTCATCCTTGGTCTATGGTTCCATAGCAGTAGCTAGATGGTTGTCTTCTCCTATTGTGCCATCATGTTTAGATCTTGTGAGCTGCCTATCATGATCAAGATCATCTATTTGTAATGCTACATGTTGTGTTTGTTGGGATCCGATGAATATGGAATACTATGTCAAGTTGATTATCGATCTATCATATATGTGTTGTTTATGATCTTGCATGCTCTCCGTTGCTAGTAGAGGCTCTGGCCAAGTTGATACTTGCAACTCCAAGAGGGGGTATTTATGCTAGATAGTGGGTTCATGCCTCCATTGAATCTGGGACAGTGACAGAAAGTTCTTAGGTTGTGCATGTGATGTTGCCACTAGGGATAAAACATCAATGCTTTGTCTAAGGATATTTGTATTCTTTACATTACGCACAGTACTTAATGCAATTGTCTGTTGTTTGCAACTTAATACTAGAAGGGGTGCTGATGATAACCCGTAGGTGGACTTTTTAGGCATAGATGCATGCTGGATAGCGGTCTATGATCTTTTTCGTAATGCCCTAAGTAAATCTCATAGTATTCATCATGATATGTATGTGCATTGTTATGCCCTCTCTATTTGTCAATTGCCCAACTGTAATTTGTTCACCCAACATGTTATTTATCTTATTGGAGAGACACCACTAATGAACTGTGGACCCTGGTCCATACTTTTACATCTGAAATACAACCTACTCCAATCATTGTTCTCTGTTGTTCTTTGCAAGCAAACATCATTCTCCACACCATACGTTTAATCCTGTGTTTTCAGCAAGCCGGTGAGATTGACAACCTCACTGTTAAGTTGGGGCAAAGTATCTTGATTGTGTTGTGCAGGCTACACGTTGGCGCCGGAATCCCTTGTGTTGCGCCACACTACACTCCTTCACCAACAACCTTCACGTGGCCTCTCCTACTAGTTCGATAACCTTGGTTTCTTACTGAGGGAAAACTCGCTTATGTACGCATCATACTTTCCTCTTGGGGTTCCCAACGGACGTGTGCTTTACCCTCACAAGAAGCTACTTTTCTTGCGCCGTTGCAAGCCCCGCCACGCGCAAGCAATAACTTGGCCGTTTGCAGTTTGGTGCATGGATATGGTTGGACAATTCAAAACAGCAAGAGGAAGCATGACTCACATCTTGGTGATGGTCGATAAATTTACTAAGTGGCTTGAGGTAAAGCCAATTGCAAAGTGCGATGGACATACAGCCATGAAATTCTTCAAGGATGTCATTTTGCGGTATGGATACCCGCATAACATCATCACTGACTATGGGACAAACTTTGCCCAAGGAGAGTTTAAGCGATTATGTGAGGATAACAATATCCGGTTGGATCCGTGTTCAGTGGCACACGCACAAGGCAATGGCCAAGTGGAAAGGACAATTGCACTTGTGCTTTCCGGTATCAAACCAAGGCTCATTGAACCACTCGAAAAGACGCCGGGGTGCTGGCTTGATGAGTTACCGTCGTGGAGCATAAGAACAACACCAAACCGGTCTTTATGGTGTACAGAGCAGAAGCGGTCATACCAACCGACATTCTCCATGACTCATCACGAGTTCAACTCTATACCGAAGAAGTGGTAAAAGAGGCTCGAGAAAATGATGTTGACTTGCTGGAGGAACAAAGAGAAATGGTTTTGGCAAGATCAGCCATATACCAGCATAACCTCATACGCTATCATAGCCGGAAGGTTCACCCGAGAGTGTTCCGGGAAGGAGACTTGGTGTTACGTCTGGTGCAGCGCACTGAGGGACGGCACAAGCTCTCGCCTCCATGGGAAGGGCCATTTGTTGTGAGCAAGGCTCTACACAATGATGCATATTACTTAACCGATGCACAAGAATGGAAGGAAGGAAATGCGGACAGGTCAGGAGAGGAGACTAAGCGCCCATGGAACATAGCTTTGCTTGCGCCCTTTCTATTCCTGAAGATGTGATGTAAGGCGTTCCTTTTTGTACTTTATTTGCTATGAATAAAAGATGCAGGCACCTCGAAACTATCTCGGGGACTGCCTATACCGGAATCACATGGAATGTGTTTATTTCTTCAGTATACCGGTTTGATTGTTGGACATTTTATTTTTCCGGTTTAGTAACGTGCTAAACCTAAAGGAGTCTTCGACTTTGCTGCTGTCCAAAACCCGGCTTCATGGAAAGCAAGATAAACCGGAAGGATATAAACACGTGAAAAACGCAAAGAGAAATCGAAAACAAACAATCCGAAGAAAGTTTAACTAACCCCGGTCATACCGGATTTTTGTGAAAATTTTCGAATTATTTCTAAGTTCAAGAAAGTGCTTGCTTGGCAAAAGAACTTTGTGTCTCATATGCCAAAACACCTAGAGAGGTAGGCAGAACCAAATCAAAAGAACCAAGTGTGCATCAGATTGGATACCGACAAAACTGACAAAATTGCATACCGATATAGCATAATAAACTGCCGGTGTATCATATAAGATACTGGCTGAGTTAAGAGTAGCACAACCAAAAGGACTTAATGTATTTCATTACATCTCACACCCGGCATACCGGGGAAATTTTACGGCAATTGTTTTTCTTAATACAGAGGCAGGCGTGGCACACCGGTGTTGAAATATCTTATGCAACGGGGGGCTTGGAGGCAGCTTCAGGCACAACCAGCGCTCCCGGAGCTTGCTCTTGAGGGGCTTCACCTTCTTCCGGAGCCTCCACCTCGTCCTCGCTGACATCTTCTTCCTCCTCATCTTCAGATATTTAATCCGCAATGTCAGCGGGAGGAGGAATGAAAGTGCTGGTGGAGGTGAATTGCGCCACCCGGTACGCGCGGTCGTGGCGCTTGGCAGTTTTGGCGGGATCTGTATCGGTAGGCGCCTGGCCACGCAAGCTGTGGAGGGCATCAAGGTCCAGCTCCTCATACCAGGAGCAGGCAACGCAAAGCACTGCGTCAGCTCCAGCACGAGCGGATGAGCGTTTCCACTCGCTGAACCTTTTACCGGCGTCTCGGAGGCGCTGAGCAAGCAGGGTCAGGTTCTCCGGTACAGCCTCCCCAGGCCAAAATAACTTGAAGACTTGCATGGCTACTTCAGGCACGTCGCCAAGGTGCCGATCGACAGCTTTCATGTGGGAGACCCGGGCGTGCAATGCAACGAGGTGATCGTATGCGTTCCACGGGCCATCCGGATCACTGACAGCGTGTTCAGCCTGCATCTCCACCACCTTCTCATGCGCATGCGGCTGAGAGTCCGGAAAAAGCTCTGAGAGAAAAGGAAAAAAGGAACCGGTATAAGGACACACCGCCAAAAGATATAAGCTAAAAAGCAAGAGTCAAAAGAGAAGAACTTACTGAGCGCCAGCTTGTCAGCTTGGATGACCATCCGGTCGAACTGGGCCTGGTCCGACGCAAGCGTGGCATTCCGGTCCTGCGCCTCCTTCAGCAGCCTGGTCTCTTCCTCCCAGCTCCCTCTGTAGCTGCCCGCTAGCGTCGCTGAAGTCCTTCAGGGCCTCGTCCAGCTAGGCCTCGCCAGCAGCCTTGGCCTCCTTGAGGTCCAGCGTGTGCTGAAGTTCATCTTGGATGAGCTTGTCCTTTAGTTCAGCGGCAAGGTTCCGCTGAGCATCCAGAGCCTTGCGGTGCTCGAGGGCGAGCTGCTCCTTCTCAGCTGCAATCCGGAAGAGCAAAAGTTCAATAAAAGAAGCCAACGTGCTCAAATGGAAAAAGGCAAATGAACAAGCAAGATTTACCCTTGAGGGCAGAGATTTGGACGGTAAGATCCTCGGGGCATTAGCACAAAGAAACTTGTAAGTAAAGTGCATCAGAAGAAAAGGCCGGTACAAAGTAAGCCAGCAAGTGGAAACTAACCTTGGCTCTGGCCATGGGCCTGTTCGAGGGAGGCAAAGGCCTCAGAGAGGAGCCAGTGCTCCCACAAGAGCTCCTCGAAGAGTTGCTTCCGGAGGTCGAGGGTGCCCTATACAAGTTAAAAGTTGCGGTAAGCTATGCCGGTTTTTTGCAGCTTCGCGCTAAGTACTTTTTGCTTAACCCGAAACTCGGGGACTAGCTATGCCGGTTTTTCGCAGTTTCGTGCTAAGTACTTTGTGCTTAACCCGAAACTCGGGGACTAGCTATGCCGGTTTTTCGCAGTTTCGCGCTGAGTACTTTGTGCTTAACCCGAAACTCGGGGACTAGCTATGCCGGTTTTTTGTTTTAAGGAAGTTTCGCGCTAAGTACTTCGTGCTTAACCCGAAACTCGGGGACTGTGAGGATATATCTATAAGCTGGTAGATTGAAAACCGGCATTGCTATAAGAGAAAAGAGTTGAAGTTTAAGTGATGAGCTTACCACCACATTGGCGCTGGCGTCGTGTCAGGCCGTGTCGAACTCCTTCACCACGCGCTTGAGCCGGCTGAGGTGTTGTGACGTACTCCGCGGGCCGGAGCAGTCCACGACCGGCAGCTTATCCTTGCCTAGGCCGCGAGTGGCGGGGGAGAGGTCCGCCCGGTTCCACTTCTCCGCGTATTCATGCAGTGAGCCTAAGTCAACCTCGCCGCGGCTGAGATCGACGATCCGGCGCAGCTGAGCTGAGGCCTTCTCGCCGGCAACAATTGCGGCACGGCCGGCGTGCAGCACCAAGGACTGCGAGCCGGAAGGGGGCGTGATTACCGCGGTAACCGCTGCAGCAAGTTGCTGAGCGGTAACAGTTGCGACTTCCAGGCGAGGCAGCTCGGTGGCAGGAGCTGGTTGGCCGTTAGGAGGTGCCGGAGGCGGCGAGGGCGCGTCCTTTGCCGGCGGACAAGTTTTCGGCGCTTCCTTGGCCGGCGAGGAGGTTGTTGGCGCGGAAGTTTCCGGCGCAGTCTTGGAGGGGGAAGCAGTGGCCTTCTTCTTCTTCTTCTTCTTCTTCTTCTTCTTCTTGGGAGTGGGCGGAACCGGAGGTTCTGTCCGCTCAGCATCTTCGCTGCCGGCGCCTATGTTGCTGGCGCCGGTGTCTTCAACATATGGAGGGGAAGTGAAGTCCTCCTCCGCGTGGGGGTTTGGCGATTTGGGGGCCGCGCGGCCCGAACTTGCGTTTCCTCCCCGAGGAGAGGCTAGAGATTTGCCGGCACCCGAAGGTACCCGACTTGAGTGGCGAGGAGGAGAGTTCCTGGCAGCGCCCTCGGAGGCTTCCGGCCTCATGCCTGGTGCGCTCCTGGTAAGGACCAGGGGAGCACTGAAAAAGAAAAAAGTGTGAAGGTTAGCTAAGAAGCAACAAGCATGAAAATCTCTACCAGAAAAATATAATACCGGAATCTTACCCAGTAGCGACCGGCATCTCGTGCCTGCGCTTTCTTCCGGGAGGCCCAGTGCTTCCCTTATTTTTGTGGCGCTTGGCGGGAGGATCCTCGTTGGGGCCGGCGTCAGAAGTCGAGGCCTTGTTCTTCCGGGCCCTGGAGGCCTGGCCGCCCTGGGCCAAAGTGTCCAGGAACTCCTGGCCAATCTTGGCCGACAGAGGTGCAACGTGCTCCAGAACCTAAGGGTTCTTATCGGCTAAAGGAGCTATTACAGAGTAAAAGTTTAATAAGAAAGAGGAGATGAACAATATACCTCGAGGATAACGACTTCATCATCAGTATCTGAATCATTGGACGGATGCTGAGTTGAAGGGTTACCGGGGCGCTTGACGTGCATCGGGCCCATCTTGTGTTTTCCCTTCACAAAGGGGTTAGCGTCGGCGTCGTCGTGGAACCGGCGGTTGGGGGTGTAAGAAGCCGGTTCCTCCCTGGCGATCCGGGAGAAATTCTGCAAGATAAAAAAAACCAAGTCAAGACAAAGATTCACAAGTATACCGGAAGAAGGCTTTCCGGAAATCCCGAGATCTTACTCGGGGCGGAGGAGAGTTGCTGCGGCTGTAAGGCTTCAGCCCGTATTTCCCGTTAGGCCTCAAGCTATTCTGGCATATTTGCTTGGCCTTAAGGACCAAATTTGTGCTGCTCAGCGAGTAGGTGGTGATCCTAGTTGGATCCCTTAGGCCTGTCATCTAGCTCATCTTGTGAGCGCGGTGCTGAAGGGGCAGAACCGGCGCGAGAGAAAAAGCCGGATGAGGTCATCCGAGCAAAGCTTGATCTCCTCCTTGTTCTTATCGACGAAAAGGGCCACCCGCTTGGACTCCTTATCGTTCTTAGGGTTGTGGAGCCAGTTCTTCATGCTGGGAGGCCCGGGAACATATTCCGGAAGGTTGATAAAATCTTCCGTGCCGCCGTTCCGGACATAGAAAACGATCTCTGCCAGGTCCAGACAGATTCCAGGCCGGAGAGCTTGTAGAAGTTGCTTCCTTGGCGGGGCGAGAGGATGCAGCCCCCGCACCGGACGAAGGGCTTGGGATGCGGAGGTTTCCTATCTTGGATAGAATTCTTCCGAAGATAGTAGAAGAAGGAGAAGTTATCTATAGAGGGAGTGATATCGGCGTATCCCTCCATGAAAGAGGTAAAGGAAGAAAGATAAAAGATGGAGTTGCCCGGAAGATGGTGGGGTGGAGTTCATAAAAATCTAAAAAGTTCCAGAAGAAATCCGACACCGGAAGGCCTAAGCCGCGCTCAAAATGGGCGGCAAAGACTACATACTCGCCGGAACGAGGCACAGGCTCCCGCTCCTTGCCGGGGATCCGGCAGAATACTTCCGCCGGTATTCTCCGGGACCGGTAGAGCCAGTCGATCTCAGCCTGAGTCACGTCGGAACCCATCCAGGCCCCGCGTGTATAAGAATTCAGATCTACGCCGGAAGAGTGGGAAGCGGCACCCTAGCTTGAGCTGCCGGCTTCTTTTCCATGATCACCGGTAGCTTGACCAGAGCTACCGGTATCTTCTTCAGTCCGGGCGAGGTCCACCTCGAGCCCATCAACAGCTTGATCAACCAGAGGTTCTTCTCCGGAAGAGATATTGGGGCTTTCGCTGTCCTGAGTGCTGGCAGAAAGTTCCGGAAGGGAGTCTTCTGTCGACATATTTCGCTAAGTGTGGGGAGCTAACTAAAAATGGGTTTGCTCGAATCTATCCCTTCGCGAAGATCTACGAGAGGGAGAAAAACAAAAAAAGGGGGAATAAATATTCTACCGCACCAGTTACGAACAACGAGAGCAAAAGAATGAGGATTCCGCGAGGCTGACCTGAGGGCGGCGGTGGAGGTTTGGAGGCACGACAGAGTCGACGATCCACCGGAGTTCGCAGAGGAGGCGGTCGACGGCAGCGAACGGGGAAGAGGAAGAAGATGTCGTGGTGCTTCTCTGGGCCTAAGGAGAAGAATGCCTCGACGGACCTTGACGAGGACGGGTGAGCGAGCTCTGCAGTGCTCTCTCACGAAGGTTCACCGGAGGGCTCGGGCTTAACGGCGGACGGAGATGCTGAGAACTGGAGCGGCGCGGGCTGTAGGATCTCAGGAAGTTGAGAATGGAAGGCGAAGTGGGATCGTGGGCGACGTAGGGAAACCGTCGCGCCCCTTTATATTGAGATGCTTAGTGGGCCGAAACACGGCCAGGCCCGTTCCACTTCGCCCGTGGGCCGCCACGTGGCGTGAGGATACACGCGTAGTACCAAGGTGCCACACAGTGGCCGCAGGGATCCGGAACGGCCGCAAGGATCCGGTACGGCGCATTTAATGTGAGCGCGGGAGTCGAAGGATTTGACCCCTGACACTGGCTGTAGAGGGTACTCCTCGGCAATGCCCTCAGATTGGGGCTTAGGGTTGATGGAATCCTGTAGGCTGACACGAGACATCGGTGAATAGACAAGCGGGAAGAGCGATTTACCCAGGTTCGGGGCCCTCGATGAGGTAAAACCCTTACGTCCTGCCTGTCTGATCTTGATTATGAGAATATTGGGTTACAATGGGGTGCCGAAGGTTTCGGCTGTGATCTCGTCAAGAGGCTAAGTGCTACGGCGACCTAGCTCTAGACTTCTGGTGGCTAAAGTTGCTAAGATTGGTTGTGTCCCTAGGCAGCCCTTCTCCTGGCCTTTATATAGGAGGCCATGTCTCAAGAGGTCTGTTCGGGTACGACTAGGTTTACAAAAGACCTAGCTCTAATCTTTCCTTGTTCGGCTCTTCTTTGTCTTGTTCTTCAAGGAATCTTCTCCAGCGCCGTCCTAGTGGCCCGCCTTGCCATTGGGTATCTTCATGGGCCTCCATTTGGGCCGAACGGGATAAGGCAATATCGGTTACTCGAAGGGTAATGCCCACGTCAGTAGTCCCCGAGTGTCTAGCCGGAGATATTTCGGGTAGAGACTAAAGCATGCCTTCACCTAATGATCTTCTCCTTGATTGTTCTTATCCATCTTGTAACAGCATCATCTTCTTCTATCGGGTGCGAATCCAGCGCTTCCGATGGGAGTAGCCCCCGAGTCTAGGTGCGGATGCTTGCAATCCGTGCATAGACTCAAGTTGTACCACTCGATGTCTTCTTCTGCCGAATTTTTCTGCGAGTCTTCATGGGTCATCCGATACATTTGCGTCGGGGCTCGTATTCTTCAGTAAGTTTTCAACATGCAAGGGATAATGAGTAACGTGCCCAGCTTTGCTGGTTAACTGCCGATGGCAAAACAACATTACCCTACACAGAATCAAGTCCCCGGGCATGATCCTGGAGTCCAAAAAAGTTTTATCGGGTGCGCGCTTAGCGCTCCCGATGGGAGTATCCCCCGAGTCTGGGAACGGGTGCTTGCGGCTGGGTGCAGACTCGAGCTGAGCATTCCATCCTTTTCTTCAAATATTTCTTTATAGGGGTATCTTCGAGTTCATGTTTTATCGGATGCGCGTCCAGCGCTCCCGATGGGAGTAGCCCCCGAGTCTAAGCGCAGATGCTTGCATTTCGTGCATAGACTCGAATCAACCATCCGATACCTTTTGTATTTCTTCGAATGCTTCCGGTGATCTTCACCACGTCACTGATAACGTTACAAATACTTTGATTTTGACTGACAAGACACGACCCGTTGGGCCCATCCTACTTCTGCTTGGCTCTGTTTTTAAGTAATATCCGCCTTTCTCGTACGGTTACCAAGGCGCCTCCTCGATTTCCGCGATCAACGATGAAGAGAGGGTCCTTTTAATGAACTGGAAGCAATGACACGTGCCCACGCAATCCTCAAGTTCCCTCATACATCATAGCATCCTCCTAGAGCAAAATCCTTAGTATTCTCTCACATCATCATAGCATCCTCCTTTCCTTCTTCCACCTTCTTCTCTCATAACCGCTGCGCCGCCACCGCCGTTTTTAGATCTTCTCCAGATCCAACGATGGTGAAGAAGAAAAACCTTGTTGCCGCCGCCAGTTCCGTGAGCGGCGGCGCCTCCGCTAAGGCCTCTTCAAATCTTTCGAAGAGAAGCGCTCCAGACGCTCCTCCCCCAGCTCCGGCGCCGCCAGCGCTGCCAAGCACCATAGCTGGGACCAATCCCGGAGATTGGCTGGCATCCTCCGTCACGAAGCGTGATCAAAAGAGGGCCCGAAGCCTTGGTCTAGTTTCCTTCGACGAGGGGAATGTAATTCTCCCAGGTGCGATCTCTCGGCCTAATCCTCCCGCTGGTTTTACCGTGATGTTCTTGTCGTTCTTGTATCGGGGTCTCTCGCTTCCTGCCCACGAGTTTCTTCCTCACCTTTTGAGGTCTTACGAAATCCAACTGTGGCAACTTACCCCCAACTCAATCATCCACATTGCTGTGTTTATCACCCTTTGCGAAGCGTTTTTGGGCCTCGAGCCTCACTTTGGGTTGTGGAAGAAGATCTTCTTCGTAAAGAGATACATCAGTAGTAATGGACCTTTTGTCATTGAGGGAGTGGGATTCGTTGTCCGCTCAGAAATCAATTATTTCAACTTTCCGATGAGAGAATCTGTGCAAGGATGGAGACTGAAATGGTTCTATATTAAGGATTCTTCAACAAGCGAGTCCCAGCTTCCTAGCTTTACTGACGTTCTTGAAGCCAAACCTAAACATTCTTGGAAGAACATCCTTTCTCCCGACGAAAGGACAGCAGCCGACGAGTTGTTTGTCAAATTTCTTCGGATCAAAGAAGCCGATGGCTAGACCATGATTGGCACAGAGGTAGCTGCCGTGTTCTTAAAACGTTGGGTTCAGCCAGTCATGGCTAGGATTCATCCGATGTGGTTATATTCGGGTCCGAAGGATGAGACCAGGATAAATGTTGCTGAACTATCGGAAAAGGAGCTGCTTGACGAAGTTCGACGCCTCACTCTCCTCAGCCAAGAAGACTCAATCCCGATGATATCTTCTTATCCACCTCTTGATGCCGATCATCCGTTGATCGACACGACTATCATTGTTCTTACTTGCTTTTTTTCTTCCTTTTTTTTTCTTTGGTAGACCCCCATAGCCTCTGGGAACTTGCGTGATCTGCCGGATGTTACTTACGAAGGGGGAGGTTCCTCAACCCCTGACAAATTTCATACTGTTGAAAACACAAGCTCAAAGGACGAACATGATGATCCGATGGATTCTGAAGCTGCCTTTACCAATCTTCCTCCCCCAGCCAACGATACTTGCGACGCAGTGGGATCAATGCGTGATGAAGAAGATGATCATGATACCTTTGTTAATGCAGCTGTGGAGGAGGTCAGAACTTCGCCGGTGAAGAGATCGACCGGCGGCTTTGCCGATGGAGACGATCTCTTCGAGCTGTAAGTGCTTACTTCTTTGGCCCAGGACTCGTGTTTCGCTTTTACCATTCACATTTCCTACTTAATTCTTATCAATTTTTTTCCTTGTAGTGACGAAGGATTCATCGAGCCTCCGTCTAAGAAGGCCAAATCTGGTGCCTCTCCGCCGACTGTTGCAGCTTCCGAATCTTCGGCTCCTACTACAGCCCCCGGGGCCCAAATATCGACTGCTTCCTCCCTTTCCAGGGGAAAAGATATTCCTTCAACTGCTGCTGCCAAAACTCCTCTTTCGGGGAAACATGTAGGTCTTCTTTGGTCGCCAATTTTCCTGAATGTGCTTTTGACTAACAATCCTTTGATAAATATTTATTTTTCCCTTTTCTCAAGGATGTTCGAGCTGTCATATCTTCTTTAGAGTCCTTCGCCTCTCAATTCACCTCCCTGGAAGCGGAAAAGGCTCGATTACAATTGGAGGTTAAATCTTCTTCTTCGAAGTTGGAGGGTGCAATAAAAATAGCTGCCGAAGCCCGCCAAGAAGTCGACTCCCAGAAGGAGGAACTCGAGGGGCTTAAGGAGAAGCTGAAGGTCAAAGAAGCATCCAGGCTGGCCGCTGAAGCTTGGGCGGCTGAAAAGGATGATCTTCTTCGCCAATCTTCCTTGGATTTGCTCAGTAATTCCCTTTCAGCTTCCCTGTTGATTATTATTTTGTGAATCCAATCCTTTGTTTAGTAATCTTTTTCTCATTTCGTTCTTCGCAGAGGCCGCCGATATCTCTGCTGATGCTTTGGATAAGCTTCCAAACAATTCTCCAGTAAATGGGGTGTCGATGACTCTTGCTTCACATCAGCTTACACAGGACCTCCTCGAGAAGGGCAATGGAGCCATGAAACGGATGCACTCGATGATCTTCCCCAAGATTAGCCAAGACAAGACTTTGGGGCAGCTAATCGATGCTTTCGCCGTCAACAACAAGGAGGTTATCGAGGTATTCAAATGTACTTCACGTACCTATGGTGCCCTCCTAGCCTTCCAACTCATGATGGGACATGGCTTCAAGGCCGATATTGAGGAGATTTCTAAGGAGCTGCCGAAAGAACGAGATGGGCAGTTTGTCGATCTGGGCGTTTTTAAAACTTCAGCTCTTAAGTGTGCATGCCAACTCCTTGAGCTGGTTCCGGCAAAGAAATCATCGGTTGGCCCAAGTTTGTCGAACCAGACCCAAGCCCCTTGATTCTTGTAACAGACTCCTTTTTTAGCTTGATTTGAAACATTGTCCTGTGATGTCTACTCACGCTTCTTTTCTTGTAGACAGTGTTGGGCCTCCAAGAGCAGAGGTTTGTAGAACAGCAGCAAGTTTTCCCTAAAGTGGATCACCCCAGGTTTATCGAACTCAGGGAGGAAGAGGTCAAAGATGCCCCTCTCAAGCAACCCTGCAACCACAATACAAGAAGTCTCTTGTGTCCCCAACACACCTAATACACTTGTCAGATGTATAGGTGCACTAGTTCGGTGAAGAGATAGTGAAATACAGGTGGTATGAATGTATATGAGCAGTAGTAACGGCACCAGAAAATGGCTTGCTGCTACAACTGGCGTGTGGTTGATGGTGGGAATATTGCAGGCAATATAGATGCAGTAGAACAGTAAACAAGTGATGATTGCAGTATTTGGAAACAAGGCCTAGGGATCATACTTTCACTAGTGGACACTCTCAACATTGATCACATAATAAAACCACTCTACACTCTATTGTTGGATGATGAACACCATTAATTGTGTAGGGCTACAAGAGCACCTCAATGCCGAAGTTAACAAGCTCCACAACATACGATATTCATATTTAAATAACCTTACAGTGCATGATAGATCAACACAACTATACCAAGTACTAACATAGCATGCACACTGTTACCATCACACTATGAAAGGAGGAATAGATCACATCAATAGTTAACTTCATAATCTACAAGAGATCACAATCATAGCATATACCAAGTACTTCATGATGCACACACTGTCAACATTACATCATGGAGGAGGAATAGACTACTTTAATAGCATCACTAGAGTAGCACATAGATGAATAGTGATACAAAGCTCAAATGAATCTCAATCATGTAAGGCAGCTCATGAGATCATTGTATTGAAGTACATGGCAAGAGATTAACCACATAGCTAACGGTACAGCCCCTTAGCCTCGATGGAGAACTACTCCCTCCTCATGGGAGACAGCAGCGGTGATGAAGATGGCGGTGGTGTCGATGGAGATGCCTTCCGGGGGCACTTCCCCGTCCCGGCGGCGTGCGTGGAACAGAGACTCCTGTCCCCCAGATCTTGGCTTCGCGATGGCGGCGGCTCTGGAAGGTTTCTCGTACCGTGGCTTATTCCTCTCGAAGATTTAGGTCAGGGGGCTTCTTATAGGCGAAGAGGCGGAGTCGGAAGGCTGACGGGGCCACCACACAGTAGGGCGGCGCGCCTGGCTCCTTGGCCGCGCCACCCACACGTGTGGGCCCCCTTTGGCCCTCCTCTGGTCCCTCTCGGGTGTTCTGGAAGCTTCGTGCAATTATAAGATGCTGGGCGTTGATTTCGTCCAATTCCGAGAATATTTCCTTACTAGGATTTCTGAAACCAAAAAACAGCAGAAAACAGGAACTGGCACTTCGGCATTGTCAATAGGTTAGTTCCGGAAAACACATAAAATCATCATAAAGTGTGAACAAAACATGTAGGTATTGTCAATAAACAAGCATGGAACATCAGAAATTATAGATACGTTGGAGACGTATCAGCATCCCCAAGCTTAGTTCCTACTCGTCCTCGAGTAGGTAAACGATAAAAGATAATTTCTGAAGTGACATGCTACCAACATAATCTTGATCATACTATTGTAAAGCATATGAGATGAATGAAGTGATTCAAAGGAATGATAAAGACAATGAGTAAACAATTGTACCATATAGCAAAGACTTTTCATGAATAGTACTTTCAAGACAAGCATCAATAAGTCTTGCATAAGAGTTAACTCATAAAGCAATAGATTCAAAGTAAAGGCATTGGAGCAACACAAAGGAAGATTAAGTTTCAGCAGTTGCTTTCAACTTTAAACATACATATCTCATGGATAATTGTCAACATAAAGCAACATAACAAGTGCAATAGGTAAACATGTAAGAATCAATGCATAGTTAACACAAGTGTTTGCTTCTTAAGATGGAAAGAAATAGGTAAACTGACTCAACATAAAGTAAAAGAAAGGCCCTTTGCAGAGGGAAGCAGGGATTGCTATATTTGTGCTAGAGCTTTCATTTTGAAAACATAAAGAAAGCATAAAAGTAAAGTTTTGAGAGGTGTTTGTTGTTGTCAACGAATGGTAATGGGCACTCTACCCCCCTTGCCAGACAGACTTTCAAAGAGCGGCTCCCATGAAAGATTTTTATTTTTGGGTGGCACTCCTTCCAACCTTGCTTTCACAAACCATGGCTAACCGAATCCTCGGGTGCCTGCCAACAATCTCATACCATGGAGGAGTGCCTTTTATTTTAGTTTTATTTATATGAAACTCCTCCCCACCTTTGCTTTCTCAAGCCATGGCTAACCGAATCCTCAGGTGCCGTCCAACAATCACATACCATGGAGGAGTGTCTAATTGTAAATTTATGAAAGTTAATTAATTCGGGGCTGGGAACCCCATTGCCAGCTCTTTTTGCAAAATTATTGGATAAGCGGATGAAGCCACTAGTCCATTGGTGAAAGTTGCCCAACAAGATTGAAAGATAAACACCACATATTTCCTCATGAGCTATAAAACATTGACACAAATAAGAGATAATAACTTTTGAATTGTTTAAAGATAGCACTCAAGAAATTTACTTTGGAATGGCGGAGAAATACCATGTAGTAGGTAGGTATGGTGGACACAAATGGCATAGTGTTTGGCTCAAGGATTTGGATGCACGAGAAGTATTCCCTCTCAATACAAGGCTTAGGCTAGCAAGGTTATTTGAAGCAAACACAAGTATGAAACGGTACAACAAAACTCACATAAGAACATATTGCAAGCATTATAAGACTCTACACCGTCTTCCTTGTTGTTCAAACCCTTACTAAAAAATATCTAGACCTTAGAGAGACCAATCATGCAAACCAAATTTTAGCAAGCTCTATGTATTTCTTCACTAATAGGTGCAAAGTATATGATGCAAGAGCTTAAACATGATCCATATGAGCACAACAATTGCCAAGTATCAAATTATTCAAGACATTATACCAATTACCACATGTAGCATTTCCCGTTTCCAACCATATAACAATGAACGAAGCAGTTTCAACCTTCGCCATGAACATTAAAAGCTAAGAACACATGTGTTCATATGAACCAGCGGAGCGCGTCTCTCTCCCACACAAGCATTTATTCAGAGAATGAGAATAACAAAATGAAAATAAAAGCACACAGACGCTCCAAGTAAAGTACATAAGATGTGGCTGAATAAAAATATAGTTTCAAGAGAGGTGACCTGATAATTTTGTCGATGAAGAAGGGGATGCCTTGGGCATCCCCAAGCGTAGGTGCTTGAGTCTTCTTGAAATATGCAGGGAGGAACCACGGGGGCATCCCCAAGCTTAGACTTTTCACTCTTCTTGATCATATTGTATCATCCTCCTCTCTTGACCCTTGAAAACTTCCTCCACACCAAACTCGAAACAAACTCATTAGAGGGTTAGTGCATAATCAAAAATTCACATGTTCAGAGGTGACACAATCATTCTTAACACTTCTGGACATTGCACAAAGCTACTGGAAGTCAATGGAACAAAGAAATCCATTCAACACAGCAAAAGAGGCAATGCGAAATAAAAGGCAGAATCTGTCAAAACAGAACAGTCCGTAAAGACAACATTTTTAGAGGCACCAGACTTGCTCAAATTAAAATGCTCAAATTGAATGAAAGTTGCGTACATATCTGAGGATCACGCACGTAAATTGGCAGATTTTTCTGAGTTACCTACAGAGAACACTGCCCAAATTCGTGACAGACAGAAATCTAGTTCTGCGCAGTAATCCAAATCTAGTATCAACCTTGCTATCAAAGACTTTACTTGGCACAACAATGCAATAAAATAAAGATAAGGAGAGGTTTCTACAGTAGTAACAACTTCCAAGACACAAATATAAAACAAAATTACTGTAGTAAAATAAACACATGGGTTATCTCCCAAGAAGTGCTTTCTTTATAGCCATTAAGATGGGCTCAGCAGTTTTAATGATGCACTCGCAAGAAATAGTATTTGAAATAAAAGAGAGCATCAAGAGGCAATTTCAAAACAAATTTAAGCCTAACATGCTTCCTATGAAAAGGAATCTTGTAAATAAACAAGTTATGTAGGCATAATGCAACAAGCATAGGAAAACTAGGCAAGCTCAACTTCAAGATTTTTAGCATATAGAGAGGTGTTTTAGTAGCATGAAAATTTCTACAACCATATTTTCCTCTCTCATAATAATATCCAGTAGCATCATGAGCAAAATCAACAATATAATTATCACATAAAGCATTCTTATCATGATTCTCATGCATAAAATTTTTACTAGTCCCGACATAAGCATAGTCATTCTTATTAATAATATTGGGAGCAAATTCAACAAAGTAGCTATCATCAAATATAGGAGGCATATTGTAATCATAATCAAATTTATCCTCCATAGTAGGCGGCACCAAAAGACTACTATCATTATAATCATCATAAATAGGAGGCAAAGTATCATCAAAGAAAATTTTCTCCTCAATGCTTGGGGGACTAAAAATATCAAGCTCATCAAAGCCAGCTTCCCCAAGCTTAGAATTTTCCATATCATTAGCAACAATGGTGTTCAAAGTGTTCATACTAATAACATTGCCATTAGCATGCAAATAAGGTTCAATAGGTTTTTTAATTTTTGCAACACACCATTTATGTCTTAACTCAGGAAATAAATTAAAAAGCTCACAGTTGTTTTCCATTATGCCTTACTAGTGTTTAACAAGAAACAAAAAGATGCAATTGTAGGATCTAAAGGAAATAGCTTCGAGCACTCACCCAGAAAATAGCTTAGTTGCCGAGATCCGGAGTGTGAGTGCCTTTTACCTTTCCTCCCCGGCAACGGCGCCAGAAAATAGCTTGATGTCTACTCACGCTTCTTTTCTTGTAGACAGTGTTGGGCCTCCAAGAGCAGAGGTTTGTAGAACAGCAGCAAGTTTTCCCTTAAGTGGATCACCAAAGGTTTATCGAACTCAGGGAGGAAGAGGTCAAAGATATCCCTCTCAAGCAACCCTGCAACCACAATACAAGAATTCTCTTGTGTCCCCAACACACCTAATACACTTGTCAGATGTATAGGTGTACTAGTTCGGCGAAGAGATAGTGAAATACAGGTGGTATGAATGTATATGAGCAGTAGTAATGGCACCAGAAAATAGCTTGCTGCTACAACTGGCGTGTGGTTGATGGTGGGAATATTGCAGGCAGTACAGATGCAGTAGAACAGTAAACAAGTAATGATTGCAGTATTTGGAAACAAGGCCTAGGGATCATACTTTCACTAGTGGACACTCTCAACATTGATCACATAATAAAACCAATCTACACTCTATTGTTGGATGATGAACACCATTAATTGTGTAGGGCTACAAGAGCACCTCAATGCCGGAGTTAACAAGCTCCACAACATTCGATATTCATATTTAAATAACCTTAGAGTGCATGATAGATCAACACAACTATACCAAGTACTAACATAGCATGCACACTGTTACCATCACACTATGAAAGGAGGAATAGATCACATCAATAGTTAACTTCATAATCTACAAGAGATCACAATCATAGCATATACCAAGTACTTCATGATGCACACACTGTCAACATTACATCATGGAGGAGGAATAGACTACTTTAATAGCATCACTAGAGTAGCACATAGATGAATAGTGATACAAAGCTCATATGAATCTCAATCATGTAAGGCAGCTCATGAGATCATTGTATTGAAGTACATGGAGGGAGATTAACCACATAGCTACCGGTACAGCCCCTTAGCCTCGATGGAGAACTACTCCCTCCTCATGGGAGACAGCAGCGGTGATGAAGATGGCGGTGGTGTCGATGGAGATGCCTTCCGGGGCACTTCCCCGTCCCGGCGGCGTGCGGGAACAGAGACTCCTGTCCCCCAGATCTTGGCTTCGCGATGGCGGCGGCTCTGGAAGGTTTCTCGTACCGTGGCTTATTCCTCTCGAAGATTTAGGTCAGGGGGCTTCTTATAGGCGAAGAGGCGGAGTCGGAAGTCTGACGGGGCCACCACACAGTAGGGCGGCGCGCCTGGCTCCTTGGCCGCGCCGCCCACACGTGTGGGCCCCCTGTCGCCCTCCTCTGGTCCCTCTCGGGTGTTCTGGAAGCTTCGTGCAATTATAAGATGTTGAGCGTTGATTTCGTCGAATTCCGAGAATATTTCCTTACTAGGATTTCTGAAACCAAAAACAGCAGAAAACAGGAACTGGCACTTCAGCATCTCGTCAATAGGTTAGTTCCGGAAAACACATAAAATCATCATAAAGTGTGAACAAAACATGTAGTTATTGTCAATAAACAAGCATGGAACATCAGAAATTATAGATACGTTGGAGACGTATCATCTTGTCGTAAGACTTGTGGTTGTAATAAATTCCATGCTGGCAACACTACAAGAAAAGTTCTGATAGACAACGTCTCAAAATCATCCGCTAAGGGGTATTTTTCGTCTCCTATGGGCCTAACCCGACGATATAGGTTCTGTTGTGGAAACTGCGTCAGGCAAAGTCCTACGACGATTTTTTCGGTCCGTCGCGCTTGGGCGCCCTTCAGCCACGGAAAATCGGACCGTTGCCCAAGTGTTTCCGGGAGCCCGTTGACCGCCGACGTCATGCAACCGACACGTGGCGTACGCCGTTAACCGGCGGCTAACGGCGTTAACCGGCCGAAACCCCGTGGTAGATGGTAGGCCCACACGAGGCCTCGCCACGTCTTAAGCGGGCCGGCCCATTAAGTTTGCGGGCCGGGCCAGCTCGACTTAGTTTGACCGGTCAACTATATAGCCGGGCTGGTCCATTAGTTACGTGGGCCGGGCCTAACCTCTAAGGTTGACTGGTCAAAACTTTAATGGGCCGGCCCACTAAGCATGTGGGCCGGGCCGAATGCACTCGTTTGACCGGTCAACAGGCAAAATGGGCCGGCCCACAAGACATGTGGGACCCACTTTCCTGGTATCGGGCCGGCCCATTTACAAAGTGGGGTCCACATTAAAGCAACTGGGCCGGCCCAAGAAGTTAGTGGGCCGGCCCAATTAGCATGTGGGTCCCACTTTCCTGCTATCGGGCCGGCCCATTTAGTACGTGGGGTCCACATTAGATCAAATGGGCCGGCCCAACAAGATAGTGGGCCGGGCCAAAAGCACAGGTGGGTCCCACTTTCCAGTTAAAGGGCCGGCCCATTTAGTATGTGGGGTCCACCATATAGCAAGTGGGCCGCCCAACAAGATAGTGGGCCGGGCCAAAAACACAGTGGGTCCCACTTTCCAGCTAAAGGGCCGGCCCATTTAGTATGTGGGGTCCACCATATAGCAAGTGGGCCGGCCCAACAAGATGGTGGGCGGGCCAAAAACACAGGTGGGTCCCACTTTCCTGCTAAAGGGCCGGCCCATTTAGTATGTGGGGTCCACCATATAGCAAGTGGGCCGGCCCAACAAGATGGTGGGCCGGGCCAAAAACACAGGTAGGTCCCACTTTCGTCTTAAAGGGCCGGCCCATTTAGTACGTGGGGTCCACCATATAGCAAGTGGGCCGGCCCAACACGCTAGTGGGCCGGCCAAAAACACTAGTGGGTCCCACTTTCATCTTAAAAGGCCGGCCCGTTTAGTACGTGGGGTCCACCATATAGCAAGTGGGCCTGCCCAACAGAGAGTGGGCCGGCCAAAACACCGGTGGGTCCCACTTTCGTCTTAAAGGGCCGGCCCATTTAGTATGTGGGGTCCACCACAAAAGCAATTGGGCTGGCCCAACTAGTTAGTGGGCCGGCCCAGTAGTGGGTGGGGTCCACCTTAAAGCAAGTGGGCCGGCCCAATTAGGGTGTGGGGTCCACAGTAAATCAAATGGGCTGCCCAATAAGTAAGTGGGCCAGCCCATTTAGTTGCTGTTTATATGCCGGCGTAATAGGCGCTTTAGGATTTTGCGAGCCGGCACATATGTGATTTCGCTTAATTGGGCCGTTTAAGGGATGGGAATTCGTGATTTAGATACTGAGAATATTTACGCAAAGCATTGATTTCGCTCGGATAGCCTCACTTACCACAAGCACCAAAGAAAAAATGCGCGAAAGAACTATAAAAACTAACTAAATATTACATCAACTGCAAGGCTTTGAAAAAATATTACGGAACCCGTAGAAATTGAATGGTAATTAAACCTAGCAATACAATGAAGCGATCCGGCAATCTTTTAAGTTGTCCATGCAAGCACCTATATCTCGAAACAAAGACATTACAAGTTAAGACAAAGAACAATGGAAACGCAAAGACACTGCAATATTGTTTGCCAAAGAATTTGGAACTCATCATTTTGTCGTTATAACAAGATCATTGTAATGCGCACAATAAGCAAACAAAGAGTGCATGCCGCATACCAACAACCAATATAACAGAGCATGTTAGAATGAAACAACAGGCTTACTACTGTCGAGTCCCATGCAAACCAACATGTTCAGGGAGTACAAAATTGGCATGAACAACATAGTAGCAGGCTATAAATTTTGTAACAACGACTGAGCAAGATGAAGTTATGATGGCTACATCTACAGAGCAAGGAATGTAAACCAAAAATAGAAGTTACGATGGCAAAAGCTAAAGAGGAGGGAATGTGAACCAACATGTGCCAAGTGCAATTACTTCATTTTGTCCGTGAACTAAATAATACTCCTGAACTTATAGTGAAGGGGATGCAAATCAAGATGTTTCGGGATATAAACTTGTAATGAGCAACACATAGAGGATAGTTAATGCTGGAGCTTAGGATGGACCAGATACAGAATATAGTGGGATCACCTGTGAACTTGTATAACAAAGCAAGTTTTATAACAAAGCAGACATCCCTTGGGTTCATTTACTATGGAATACCTATTATAATGGGAAAGTACCACATAACTTGAAACCATGTGGATCAAATTGGTGGCGCGGTATCTTTAATCTTTCTCCCATCTACAGAGGAATCTCTATGAGTAATATTAATGATGGAAGAAGCACACTCTTTTGGAAGGACAAGTGGCTGCAAGACATTAACTCAGAAATTTTTCCCAGAGCCTTTTCCTTCACCAAAAAAGAAGATATATCAGTCAGGGACTTTTTAGCCTCTCAACATTTATCACAAAATTTCCACCTGCCTTTAACACCACAAGCTCTTGATGAACTCAGAACTTTACAGAGTCTAGCTGGCCACATTGATTTTTCCACTGATACTCATGATTCCTGGACCTATGAATGGGGTACTGTGGAATACTCCCCGAAGGCTTACTATAAATTCTGCTTCAGAGAATGTACTGCCCATAAAGCCTTTGCTTGGTTATGGAAATCCAAGTGCACCCCAAAGCTGAAATTCTTTTGGTGGCTAGTGCTAGTGGATAGGCTGAATACCAGAAATATGCTCAGAAGAAGAAACTACACCATCAATTCCACATACAATTGTATGATGTGCTCCTCACCACCGGAAGAAACCATTGAACACATGATCTTTCACTGTGATTTTAGTAAAGCATGTTGGAGCAAATTACATATGGTGTGGACAACAGATGAAGACAGACTGGAGATCATTGAAAAAGGTCGTGATGCTTGGAAAAAACCCCTATATATGGAAATAGTGATTGTTGCATCCTGGAGCATATGGAAGGAAAGAAACAATAAACTCTTCAATGGTATCGATCCAGATATTCAATCCTGGACTAGAAGATTCAAGCAGGACTTTGCTTTGCTGGAACACAGAACAAAGAAGGACTTGCATCCCTCTATTACCAAGCTTTTAGACACTCTTTAGAACTCTTCCTCCCTACTTCCTTGTGTCTCTGTCAGAGCTTGTAAAAATGTAAAAATGTAACTTTACTTCGGCTTTCAGGCCACATATTAATATAGAAAACAGTAGGAGCCTTTCCTACTGTTAGAGCTTTCAAAAAAAAA
>NC_061512.1:105348037-105380476 GCF_022539505.1 Lolium rigidum | reverse complement strand
ATGTTGCCAATGTACTCTTACTATGAAATTTTTACTTGCACTCTCCCGATGGGAGTAGCTCCCAATGCTGAAGCGACACGGTCCATCATATCCTTTGACGCTATTTGCATGTTATCCCCATGCCTTCGTTTGTCGACGATTCTTCGGGTGCTGTTTCTGAAAGCGATCGACTGCAGC
Organism: Lolium rigidum; assembly: GCF_022539505.1. Lineage (NCBI taxonomy): Eukaryota > Viridiplantae > Streptophyta > Magnoliopsida > Poales > Poaceae > Lolium > Lolium rigidum. The sequence continues at coordinate 105,380,299 of NC_061512.1, read as the reverse complement.
GTATGAAGGATCGGATCGCGCAGATGGAGAAGGATTTGCGCAACACCTATGCCTTGGCCGCCATTATCAAAAAGAAGAGCGAGATTGCGGCTGACGTAGAGCGCTATGCTCTTACTCAGCTGCATAAGTCCACCGAAAGTTTAAACTGTAAGCTTCCTAATCCTTTTGCCCATCCTTTTGCCCATTATTTTTCATCGAAATGCATCATCTGAACTCCGCTTGATTCCTTTGCTAGTCATAGCCCTGAACCGTGCTGAAGAGAACAAACGGATCCACGAGCGCGTGAACGCATTGACCCAGCTATCGTCAGCGGATGAGGTTTTCTGGAGAGAGCACTCGAAAGCTTCGGCTGTTGCGAAGTTCCAAGATCGTGTCCAGCAGGTCCACCGCTTCTTCGACAAGTGCTACAAAGGGCTAAGGGTAATATGGAGGACGATGTTCCCTTTGAACACGGTCCCTCCCACGCTGTTGACTTTAATGTCGGAGTTTAGCAACACCAAGAAGATTCGAGACTTGGTGCGAGCTCAAGTTTTTGCAGGAGCCAAATTTACACTTGCCCTCTTCCTTGAGCGTTATTGATGACCCACAAGTATAGGGGGTGTATCGTAGTATCTTCGATAAGTAAGAATGTCGATCCCAACGAGGATCAGAAGGTGTTGACAAGCAGTTTCGATGAAGGATTCACTATAAATGCTCACAGACAAGTATTCAGGGGTTTTTGATGTAACAGATGAATAAAGTACGAGTAAGTAAAGTGCGAGAGTAATAATTGCAGCGAGTGGCCCAATCCTTTTTAGCACAAAGGACAAGCTGGTTTGTTTACTTATAATGACCAAACGTTCTCGAGGACACACGGGATTTTAGTCTAGTGCTTTCGCTACTTACGGCTAATTAATCTTCATTGTTTTGATAAGTGTTGTGTGGGTGAACCTATGCTAATGTACCGCCCTTCCTAGGACCAATACATACTTGTGATTATACCCCTTGCAAGCATCCGCAACTACAAGAAAGTAATTAAGATAAATCTAACCACAACCTTAAACTTTGAGATCCTGCTATCCCTCCTGCATCGATATACCAACGGGGGTTCAGGTTTCTGTCACTCCGGCAAACCCGCAATTGGCAAACGAGTACAAGATGCATTCCCCTAGGCCCATAAAGGTGAAGTGTCGTGTAGTCGATGTTCACACGACACCACTAGAAGAATAACACCACAACTTAAATATCATAACATTGAATATTACTCAACCATACTTCACTACTAACATTTAGACTTCACCCATGTCCTCAAGAACTAAACGAACTACTCACGAGACATCATATGGAACATGATCAGAGGTGATATGATAATGAATAACAATCTGAACATAAACCTTGGTTCGACGGTTTCACTCAATAGAATCAATAACTAGTAGAAATCAACACCGGGAGAGTTTCCCCTATCAAACAATCAAGATCCAACCCGAATTGTTACAGCGGTGATGATGTGCAGCGGTGGAGACGGCGGTGATGATGATGAAGATGATGATGATGGTGATGGAGATGATGTCCAGCTCGATGGCGGTGACGATGGCGTCGATTTCCCCCTCCGGGAGGGAATTTCCCCGGCGGATCTCAGCCTGCCGGAGAGCTCTTTCCTCTCTGGTGTTCTCCGCCCCGCAGAGGCGGCTGTGACTCTTCGCGACTTACCCCCGGAGCTTAGGTTTTCGGGATGAAGAAATACCCGAAGGAGAGGACGCCAGAGGGTGCTGTGGGCCCCCTCCCCACATGGCGGCGCGGCTAGGGCAGGGCCCGCGCCGGCCTATGAGGGGGGCCATGGTGGCCCTCCTCGGCTCCTCCTTTTGGCTCTCGTCATCTTCTGGAAAAATAAGATTTTTCATATAAATTCCGTCAATTGTTGATCTTCCGAAATATTGCATTCTGACGGCGCTTTTTCCAGTAGAATCCTGACTCCGGTACGCGATCCTCCAATAATCGTGAAACATGCAAAATAGATGAAATAACATAAGTATCATCTCCAAATATGAAATATATCAATGAATAACAGCAAATTATGATATAAAATAGTGATGCAAATTGGACGTATCAACTCCCCCAAGCTTAGACTTCGCTTGTCCCCAAGCGAAACTGAACTCGGTAAACATGACCACATGTTTATGGAGTGAAGAGTCGATAAATCAAATACGGACAAGAAGCATCATATTCATTCACACAAGACATTCTAGTAAACAACTTCCTCATATAATTCAACTTGAAACAAGTATAAGGTAATCACAAATAAAGGTGCATAAGAAAATCATAATTGGTGATGGCAAACTTCGTTCTTGGTCAGAGAACAATTAACAGGTTATACTTATCTATCGAGCAGCGCTCTTATGTTAAAGTTTATATGGCACAACTTGCATACTCAATCATAATAATCTCCTCATGATCATTGATAACTTTCAAATCTATATTCATTCAGATAAAACTTGTACTAAACAAGGAAGAGTAAAAGACATGATGAAGTAAATCACAACTAGAAGGACCTTGCGCGTCTTGCCGCGCCGTTCTTTGTTTTTATCATTTAATTTTTGCAATTTGTACACATAACCTGACTAATCAGTTTACAGATATGCAAATAATACTACTTTGATCTTCAATTCCATGCAATCTGTTTAGGCACAACCTAACAAATCGGTTTATAGATATGCAAATAAAACCACTTCCATCAGCCAGGTATTGCACCCCAAGAAAAACATAAAGAAAAAAATGGTGAATGTGTGTAAACTGGAAGAACAAAAAAATCAAACACAAACGTAAAAAACAACAACAATGGAACATCTCGTGAAAACATTTATATCCATAAAGTTCCTTACAATTTTTTTGCTAAGCACCAATAAAAAGTATATCCCTTTCCAAACTTCTTTTATACTGAAAATGGTGTGACTGAACACAACATCAAACAAGACCTGAGCCCTCCAAGTGATATGTTGTATAAAGGAGGATATCCCATGTATAGGTGATGTACCATAATTTGAGCCGATATAACTGAATTCTAATAGTATTCTTTTCTATGTCTCTTACTTGTATTAGATTAAGAGACAGCTAAATTTCTATGATATAGCATGAGAGAAGCAAACATACATTAAACAATAAATGGCCAGACTGAGCTTTCAATAATATCCATAGCAAGAGTTCAGCCTCATGGCTGGCTGGATCTGCAGTGGCAAAACTACCATCCATAACTGAACACCTGGTTGTTGATGCTGCAAAATTAAATTATTGGCTTACGAAGGGCACCATCAGCTGTTATTGTCCGCGAAGAGAATGTCTCCTCAAGTGCTTGTAGAGAAAAGGAAACATAACCTAATAAAGGTACAAATCTTATATTAAAATCAGCATGGATGAATCAAAATGACCTCATCCATAGTTAAGCATGCCTTCAGAAGAAAATGTCTACAAAAGGATATGTGACAAGTGAAGCTACAATGTTCAGGTTAAATATAAAACAAGCAGATTTTTCACAGTATCACTAATATGCACATTATGATTGTATTCCGTGCAACAATATAAATGACCAGCTAAAGGAATAGTGGCACATATCACTTTGCACATTGATCGTTGTTATAAGTAGAATACTGAATGATATGAAGGGAACCTGATTAGTATCCAGGAATTACAATTCGTTAGCATCCACTGCTTATCGGTGTGTATCTAGTAATTAGAGCATAGCATGTTACATAATTTCTAAGATACATGGTAGGGATACAAATATACGAAAGGGTTAAGTGTGTCAGAAAAGAGGAAAATGATTTATTGATAGGTAGGTTGAACAAACCTTCAAAATATTGAGAAGTTCTCTTAATTAAGAGACATCATCTCACAGCATATGGACGGTCGTCAGATCTTCTTCACCGGTTGGATGGGAGAAAAAGATCGATGGGGACCTTAGTGCTGAGACGTGCATCCCCAGTAACAGGCGCACATATGCTGCGACAGGCAGCCTGAGCAGCAAATGTATACGGCATCCACCATCACCGACATTGCGGACGTCGCCGCTGCAATCCGGACACGATCAGGTCACTGGGCACTTTCTGCGTCCCGTCCGCTCCTGCTTGCATGCACCCACATCTGGCTGACACAACATGAACCACGAATAACCCTCTCCAGCGCCAGGCGTTCGAGCTGTGCTATTGCGCTCAACCAGTTGCTCGCATCCGCCCTCTAGGCTTCACTCGATTTGAGAAACCAAGCAGGAGATGGTGGCGGTCGCGGATGGAGGGGAACACGAAGAGAGGCCGGGCTAATAGGCTGAATCGTGGCCGTGGCACCAGGGCCGCTATGAACCCCACACGGCCACACAGCTGAATCGGAAGCAGCTCACCTCGGATTGAAGCCCCCACCCTTGTGCTGCATGTACATCGCCTTCTCGCGTGGCACGGAGGTGGCTGCACTTCTATCTCCGAGTATCATGTAGGAGGAGGAAATCTGCAGGAGCCACGCATAGCAGGGGATCTTGGCAGTGGAGTAGTGTGCCGGTGGGCGGTGACCAGTGGGGAAAGGAGACGGCGAAGCCACGGAGGTCAAGGGAAACGAAGGAAGGGACCGGCATGCTGGTCAAGGGCACCATCGAAACCGACTCCAGAAAATCCAGATCGACACGCTCCATACCGGGCCCAAAGCGAAGGAACAAAAGGTTCCACCAACAGCCTAGAGCTGACTCACCTGCACGCAGACCCCACGAAATAATGGTTTGATCACAACAAGCTCAAATTCTTGAGCTTAGTGCTCTTAGAGGATATAATGGTTTGATCACAACAACTCAAATTCTTGCTTGAGATGGAGGGAAATTGGTTTACTGACTCAACATAAAGTAAAAGACAGGCCCTTCGCAGAGGGAAGCAGGGATTAAATCATGTGCTAGAGCTTTTTCAGTTTTAAAATCATATAAGGAGAATAAAAGTAACATTTTGAGAGGTGTTTGTTGTTGTCAACGACTAGTAGCGGGTACTCTAACCCCCTTGCCAGACAAACTCTCGAAGAGCGGCTCCCATAAAGTTTTATTTTAGGTTGGCACTCCTTCCAACCTTTGCTTTCACAATCCATGGCTAACCGAATCCTCGGGTGCCGTCCGATCATTCTCATACCATGAAGGAGTGCCTTTTTATTTTAGTTTTATTTAGATGACACTCCTCCCCTCCTTTGCTTTCTCAAGCCATGGCTAACCGAATCCTCGGGTGCCTTCCAACAATCACATACCATGGAGGAGTGTCTATTTGTAAAATTATGAAGATTAATTAATCGGGACTGGGAACCCCATTGCCAGCTCTTTTTGCAAAGTTATTGGATAAGTGGATGAAGCCACTAGTCCATTGGTGAAAGTTGCCCAACAAGATTGAAAGATAAAACACCACATACTTCCTCATGAGCTATAAAACATTGACACAAATAAGAGATAGTAAATTTTGAATTATTTTAAAGGTAGCACACGAAGTATTTACTTGGAATGGCAGGAAATACCATGTAGTAGGTAGATATGGTGGACACAAATGGCGTAGGTTTGGGTTGAGGTATGGATGCACGAGAAGCATTCCCTCTCAGTGCGGGTTTTTGGCTAGCAAGGTTAATTAGCAAGCACAAGAGTTGAGGGAAACAAACAAATATACATGTGATAGAAACAATCATGCATCTTTCTTGTAAGCACAAACAATTTTAACTTCAGAATAATAAGCTATGAGCTGACAAGAAAGGAAGACAATGAAACAACTATATGTATTTCTCTTTTCTACTTAAACCTCAAGGTGTTGTTGCTATTGACCAATGCTAAGTTTGCCAAAACCAAATAGATTTATTCAATGCTCCCAAAGTGATATCAATACTAGTAACAAGATCAATCATATAATAGAGATTGCAAACTAAAATAAGGTGTGCAATATGTAAATGATAAGACTTCTCATTAATATTCCATAACGATAACTCACACCAAGGGATACATAGACAACCAACTAAAGGAGAGATACTTCCATACTGCAACCTATAACAACCCAACTTTTGTGCTTGGTTTAATTTTTTGGAATGCAAAATTTCGGGCCAACAAAAACTTTTTCTGTTTTTCAAATTGTGCATGCTTGTTTGAGCTTGTTCTTATTTGAGTGAGTGCATGTGTGTTGTCTTGTGAAAATCTCCAAAATAAACCATGCTAAAACCCTTGGAGTATTGTCATTTTTTTTATTGATTGTAAAAATTAAATTGTCCTTCTCATTAAAACCCTAGGACTTGAACTTCCCTTATTACATAAGTGGATCTCACTAGATCACATTTTACTCTTGTTGTTTTAATTATTTTTCCTTCTTTCTACTTAACCAAAAATCGTTTTGAAAAATTTCTCAGCCTAGTGTTATTGACCTCATCTCATTACTATACTTGTTTACCCAAAAATCAAAAGAGGTTGATCATGCCAAAATATTGAAGTTGGGCATAAATTAAGAGATGGTCACTTAGCTCATGCCCTTACCTCTTTCTTGTTTCTTTCTTTCTCTCCCTATTTTATTCCTCCAATATTTCTTTCCCTCTCTCTTGCACACCTCACTAATCATTTTTATCTTGCACATGTGTGCATGAATGCATGCCACGAGCAAGGATAGAGAAGGGGGAAAAGGAGGATGGCCGGGCTGGTTGAGTGCATGCTACTCATGTGCATGTTCCAACCACATGAAGCCAAACCCACCCTCTCTCTCTCTCTCTCGCTGCTACCTGCTGCACCCCTCTCTCACATGCACCCCCTCTCCTGTCCGTCCCCTATCTCCCTAAGCCTCCTCTCCCGTCCTTTCTCCACCGTGGCCACCCGCATGGTGCCAATGCCCCTCTCTCTCTTTTCCCTGCTGCCCTTGCACGCGACGCCAGCAGCAGTCGAGGACCACTGCGTCTCTCTCTCACTCACCTAGACAGTCTCCAGGGACCTCCCCTCCATCGACCCGCCCTGGACCCCAATGGCCGTGGTGCACGCCGCGCCCGACACGTCGACGTTGGCAACCTCACGCCCGTCCCCTGTGCACAAATCCCTGTCCCTGCGATCGTGTAGAGCACCAGGTTACTCCTGGACACGCTCACGGGCCGCGCCGCGCCCTGGCCGCACGCCCTCGTCCATGCCATGTCGACGACTTTTCGTCGAGCACCTGGCACACGAGCTTGACCCGTCCCTGTCCCGCTGTTCTCCATCGCCTCCGACAGCAGCATCGTTCCAAAAACATCGCAGCACACTCAGACACGCTCCACCACCGCCCATATCGCCCAGTAGGGAGCCGCCGCGCCCTCACCTTATCGAGCACGCGCCCAGACCACCGTGAGCCGGCGTCCCCGTATATAAAGCTCGGCACCCCTTTCTGCGCCCTCCCTTCGCCACAGGCACCGCACCACCCTACCCTTCTCCCCAGAAGCGGAGAGAAAGAGTGCATTCCCCTGCTGCTCAAGATCCTTGCTCGACGCCGTCGCTTTCCCGACGGAGGTGGCCGCCGCTGCATGCCGCTATTCCCTCTCCCTCACTCTCAGTTCCTCTCAACGCGCCTATCCTTTCTGGTTCTAACGCGCCGAAGCTCTTTGGTCTAGGTTGCCGGGAGCCGTGGTTCCGTTCATCTCCGTCGCCGGTGAGCCCTTCTGCGCCGCCGTCTGAAGCCGTCGCTGCCGGAGATGGAACCTTTGGAGCGCCTCCTCGCCACTGTCATTCCAGGCCTCACTGCGGAGAGCCCGTAGGAGCCGCCGTCGCCACGTTCGCCGTCGCCACGTTCGCCGTCGCCTCGCCCCGGTCGCATACGTCCCCGCCAACCTCGCCCGCGTGGTTGCTTTCACGCGTCGCGGCGGGACCTGCGAGCTCCTCGTCTGCGCCCAGTAGCTCCACGCCCTCACCTTCGCCTCCAAGTCATCATTAGTGAGCCCCCCTTTCCCTGCTCCGTCGGCCAAACGCGGCGGCGCTTCCAGTTCCTGGTCGACGCGGGCGAGCGCGTCGGGAGCCGTCACTGCGTGCATGCATGCTCGCTTGCATGCATGGCCAGCAACCGGCGGGCCCCGCCCCAGGCCGTTTGAACGACGCCAGCTCCCGCGCGTCCACGGCGCAGATGGTGCTGGGCGGCCCAGCGGCTGATCCGAGCCGGATCTGGGCCGTGCCGCCGACCCCGGCCCATCCCCCTTTTCTTGTTTAATCTAGCTAAATCTGCCAGTAAATATGGCTGTAGTTTTTGAAATTCTAAAAATTACTCGTTTGTCCAACAATTTCCATTCAAGTTTCTGTGTGCACCTTTACAAAATCCTAACCATGTACAATTGCATGAATGCGATTTAGTCTTGTATATTTGTGCTGATAAATAAAATCCTAAAATGTTGCTGTAAGAGCATTTTAATAAGTATGAGTTGTGTATAGACCCTTTTTGCATGAGGTCAATTTTGTTGTGCTGCACATGTGAGTAACTTTCTTTTGGCACTGGTCCCACTGGCAGAAGCTTGATAGTTATTGTTTGGTTCACAAATCAAATATCAACCAGAGAGCTTTTCTGTGATTTTTAGTTTGAAAACTATCAATGATTTTGGAGAAAACCCAAAGGATACTGGTAGATATATCTATAGGGTAATTTTGTGCCAAAGGAAATATTTTTAAGAGTTATAGTTTAATTCCAAGAATTTAATTACTAAAACAGTATATCTTTTCAGTATTTGATTTTTATAAAATCTTTTACAAATCAGAAAAATGTCAAACCAGTGGGGTTAGTTCACATTTAGTCTCACCTATCCAGGAGTATGCTTGGTTTTGGTTGGTAATGCTTTGATACTGGTGTGGCTAGCTAATTGTGTGCTCTGGTTTCTGTCTCATTTAAATTGTATAAATTATTTAACAAATTATTTGAAAGTGATTCTTGTGCAAGTGTGTTATACATTTTGTTAGCTTTCAGTAGGTATGCTGCATTCATTTTTGTGACATATAGAAAGATTTAGACCATTTAAATGGTTCCTAAGTCAATTCTAGAATTGCAAAAAATCATATCTTTTGTTTTAAAAATCATAAATGGATGAAACCACTTTCAGTAGCTTGCATTAGTAACCTTTTACATACTGTAATTTTCCCAAATTTTTGTGTGCACTATTCTGGAATGGTTTGTTGATTCGGTGTGTGCTTGTTTCTTTTTATTTTGCGACGCTAGATTCGAACGCCGCCAGAAATAAAGGAGGAGGTGAATTTGGAGGATTTGAGGAAGAAGGCCAGGGACACTTTGCTGATCAAGGCAAGCCACCTCTTGATGCATGTCTCACCCTAATTATCTTACTCTTGCATTATCACAGGTTTTGTTAAATTGCATGTCTTTTATTTATTTATGTGAGTGGTTCCACCACTAGAAGTTTTATGATTCCACCCTTATGGGTGCAGTCCTCGTGATACCTACAGATCCAACACTTGCTAGAGATATGGTGCTTAACACCTTATCATCCTTGTCGCCGCTTTTCAAAGAAAAGTCGGACTATAGGTTGGGAACCCTCTTTAAAAAGGTTTGAGAAAATGTTTTCCAGAAAAGAAGTGTTTCGAAAACCTTGGAAAGGGGTAGCCCTGCCCAAGCGGGAGTTTATGAAAATGAAAAGGTTTATGGAAAGAGAAATTGCTGGAGTCAAGTGGAGAAAAATTGTTTTCGAAAAACTTTGGTGACCATAGTACGAAACCGGACCTAGCCAGTGCAACCACATTACCCTGAAGTGGGAAGGGGCGTAGTGTAGTAGTTTGTCGCGCCTTAGTTTGAGTCTTGCAAGTGTAGTGGCAGTCCGACCATGGACGCTTCGACCGGGGTTCTTCCCATGAGAAGGGACGCAACCCATTTGCCTGTTTAGGTACGCAGGGTACAACTTATGAGCTCCCATTCAAAGATGCCTAAGTGGTTGGATGGCATTCCGGAGGGTCGAGTGTGCTGGGGACCTTGCTACTCCTGGACAGCCCTCGGACTCTGGTGTTGGGAGGTACAACTCATTCGGCATGTCTTAGGCTAAGGCGGGCAGGCGAAAAACTACGATCGGGTACTTGTCGTGGCATATGTTGTTATGCAGGGAGGATGCCCACACGATGAGTATTCGGATCTTGTGGGGAAAGTGTACAACCTCTGCAGAGTGCAAAACTATTCGAATAGCCGTGTCCGCGGTTATGGACATGGGAATGGCGGTACTTGGCATTAAAGGAAAGTTTTGTTTTACAAAAGTGTTTTCCCAAAAAGGTTTTGGAAATGTACGTGGGAGGTAAGGAAAGATACCAGTGGGACTGGTGGAGTTGTACCTGAGAGGTACGGTGGAAAGTCAGAAAAGTTGTTTTGATCATACTGAGATGGCCGAAAAAAAAATGGGTCGCCCTTACCTATTAGTCTCCAAATAAACTTGTTTTCAAAAAGGTTTTTAACAAAGGTATATAGATGTCATACTCTCGAGAGGAACCACCTCTCGCTCCTTGTCGCCCTCGATAGTGCCTGCTCCTTGCTACTGCCATTACTACATATCCTTTACTTCTCTCTAAGGTGGTTTGCGAGTACATTCAAACGTACTCATTGGCATTGTTGTCCTAGCTATTTACTTGGCCAGACTTTGAAGAGGAATACCACGAAGAAGAAGAGTACGATGCCGAAGACGCGAACTAGGACGCTCTCCAAGTCAGCCGCCTGTAGGGTAAAGGCCTGACTTGGGTTCCACCGTTGTTTGGAGTCAAGATGTTTCCGCTGCTGTTTGTTGAATTACGGCCTTGATGGCCGATGTTGTAAGACTTCCGTAATACTTTTAATTCGGTACTGTAATGGATGTTGTAATATGATATCAGTTCAGTTATGTATTCACGATGGAATGATCTTGGGATCGTGAAATTGTATGCATAACAGGAGTTCTGGACTGGTAAGTCCGGGGCACCAAAGAGCTGGTATCAGAGCCATCCTGACTGTAGGAGACCTTAGTTAGCATTGGCGTTAGTTAGGAAAAATACTACTTTGGTAAAATTATTTACTAAAATTGTTTTCCTACATACTAGAAGTTTAGCTTCTATCTTTCTTACCCTTTCAAAAACTTCTAATTCTCACCCCTCTGATTTCTAGCGACTTTGAAAGTTCTTATTCTACTATCTCATCCTCTTCCAAGCCTATATATTTGGCGATGTTCCCCCAACTCAGATTCACCGGACTCGAGGTATTGAAGACATGACAAGCTCAGTTGATTCGAATAGGATACCACAAATATTAGGTGTCCCTTGAAACTAGTCCTATGCGCGATTCATGTAGTTGTTGTAGTTTCCGAAGTTTGAGCTTGATTGCTTGGATATGATTGTTGTGTAATGCTTTTGTGCCTTTGGCACCCCTGCTATGTTACCGTTTACCTACCTTGCTTTTGCGTGTTTCCGTTTTCAAAATTATGCACTTTTAACAAGCCCTCCCCTTTTAATGTGGCTTCCCATCTCTTTGTTTCCCCATTAATATCTGATTCCACACCACTTCAGGATGGTTGACACCCGTAGAGGAAGCACCAGCGGGTCAGACCAAAACCCCCCTCCACCTCCAGACCCAACCATGGCGCAACTTCTGCGCCTTATGATGGAAGACCGTGAGGCAACCCGTGCGGAGCGCCAAGCTAACCTTGCTACCCTTCAGCACCTCGCTCAGCTTGCTACCTGAAACGTCAACAATAATAATGGCGGGAACGGGAATGGAGACCCCCACTCTAAGCTGAAAGATTTCCAGAGTACCAACCCTCCTGTCTTCGCCAAGTGCACTGAACCCCTCGACGCCGATGATTGGCTTCGGACCATAGAGAACAACTTGGAGGTCGCCGGAGTCGGCAATGATGAGAAGGTGTTGTTCGCCACTCATTACCTTTCTGGTCCTGCACGTGCTTGGTGGGAAAATGTCAAGGCTATTCAAGCTGAAGGACACGTCATCAACTGGGAAGAATTCAAGGCCAAGTTCCGCAAGACCCACATTCCCTCTGGACTTATCAAGCTCATGAAGGACAAGTTCATGAATCTGCGGCAAGGAAGTATGTCTGTGGTGGATTATCTAGACAAGTTCACCACCCTGTCTAGGTATGCTCCTGAAGATACCAACACTGAAGAGAAGAGGAAGGACCGCTTTCTGAACGGTCTGCACGATGAGCTGCAAAGTGTCTTAGTAGCTGTCCCATACCCCGACCTTGAGTCTCTGGTGGATGCTTCCATCATGGTTGAGAGCAAGCGCAAGAATGCGTTTGAGAACCGCAAGCGCAAGGCAATGCTGCTGCAGGGCAGCTCCAGCACTCAGCAACCCCGCAGTCTGCCCCCACCTAGGTCGGAGCCCCAGCAACATTCGACCCCTTCCCCTGCGACACGTCCCAACCACCTCAACCAACATCCCAACTACAACTACCAGAACAACACTGTCCGCAAACCCCCCAATGGATGCTACGCCTGCGGACACCCGGATCATTACTCTAACGAGTGCCCCAACAAAGTGACTTCCGGACAGCGCCCCAATGCGCCCCAGCCAAATCAAGGAAAATCTCGCACTACTTCTAGGAGGAACCAGAACCATATGAAGCCATCTGGACCACCTAGAGGACACCTGAACCATGTCAACGCTGAAGATGCTCAGGAAGCCCCGGATATTGTTCTGGGTACGTTCCCTGTCAACTCAGTACCCGCAAATGTTCTGTTTGATTCCGGAGCCTCACATTCCTTCGTTACCAAGCCTTTTGTGAGAAAAGGAGGTTTAACCCCCACCCCCATGAAGCGACCTATGTTAGTCCAAATCCCTGGATCCACCAGCAAAACCCAAAGTTCATGCAAGGAGGTTCCCATAGATATTCAGGGAAAGCGTTTTCACGCAGATTTGATCGTATTAGGAGAGCAAGGCTTAGAAGTTATCCTCGGGATGAATTGGATGGTGAAGTATAAGGGTCACATAGATTGTGTTCGCCGAGCCATAAGCCTGACTGCTGAGGATGGTGAAGTAGTTGAGCATGTGGCAACCATGCCATCATCCAAGGCCTTATGCAAGAAGAGTGTCGCCAGTCCAGCCCTGCATGAAGTACCCATAGCTTGTGAGTATCCTGAGGTTTTCCCCGATGAGTTACCCGGTATGCCCCATGATCGGGATATCAAGTTTATCATCGAGCTCATTCCCGGAACTGCCCCCATCGCTCAGCGACCCTACCGGATGAACCCTCAAGAATTAGTTGAGTTGAAGAAGCAGTTGGATGACATGTTGAGGAAAGGGTTGATTCGTCCCAGCGCATCACCCTGGGGATCTCCCGTTATCTTTGTGGATAAGCGGGACGGTACCATCCGCCTGTGCGTGGATTACCGAAAACTGAATGATGTTACAATCAAGAACAAATACCCTCTCCCGAAGATTGAAGACTTGTTTGATCAGATGAATGGAGCCCGAGTTTTCTCCAAGATAGATCTCCGAACTGGATATCATCAACTCAAGGTTCGAGAATCAGACATTCCCAAGACTGCCTTCACCACACGGTATGGACTTTTTGAATATACCGTGATGTCCTTCGGACTGACCAATGCCCCTGCCTATTTCATGAATCTCATGAACAAGGTTTTCATGAAGTACCTCGACAAGTTCGTCGTGGTGTTCATCGACGATATTCTGATCTACTCCAAGAATGAAGAAGAGCATGCTGAACATCTGCGGATTGTTTTGGGAACTCTTCGAGACCATCAGCTTTACGCCAAGTTTAGTAAATGTGAGTTTTGGATGAAAGAGGTAGGATTTCTTGGTCATGTCATATCTGCCGGAGGAGTGTCCGTCGACCCATCCAAAATTCAGTCCATCATGGAGAAGAAAGCCCCAACAAACCAGACCGAAGTCCGCGCCTTTCTAGGATTGGCGGGTTATTATCGTAAGTTCGTCGAGGGATTCTCCAGCATTGCGAGACCCTTAACGCAGCTTTTGAAGAAGGATAAAAAGTTTGAGTGGACAGATAAATGTGAGGCCAGTTTTCAGGAACTCAAGAAGAGATTAGTTACAGCCCCCGTCTTGACCATGCCCGATATCACCAAGAATTTCGATGTGTACTGCGATGCATCGAAACTTGGTTTGGGAAGCGTGCTGATGCAAGAAGGAAAGGTGATAGCCTATTTGTCAAGACAACTTCGACCGCACGAGATGAACTACCCCACGCATGACTTAGAGCTTGCTGCTGCAGTTCACGCCCTGAAGACCTGGCGCCACTATCTAGTGGGAAATCGCTGTGAAATCTACACTGACCACAAGAGTCTGAAGTACATCTTCACTCAGCGGGAGCTGAATATGAGGCAGAGCAGATGGATCGAACTTATCAAGGACTACGATCTCGGTATTCATTATCATCCCGGTAAAGCCAATGTCGTAGCTGATGCCCTTAGTCGTGAGCCATGTTCGTTGAACGCCCTGATCAAAATTTCTCAACCCAAGCTGTATGAAGAACTTGAGGAGTTCGGCCTTGAGCTGGTTAGCCATGGTTTTCTGGCCAATCTTGAGTTGAAGCCTACCTTATTCGATCAAATCAAAGAAGCACAAGTGGGTCATGAGAGTATTGAAGGAATCAAGCGTAGAATGGATAGGGAGGAAGTTCCTGGTTTCACAATTGATGCCAAGGGAGTTTTGTGGTACAACAGACGCCTCTGTGTACCCAATATTGAAGACCTGAAGCAACTCATCATGAAGGAAGCTCACGACACCCCCTACTCAATCCACCCCGGAGGAACGAAGATGTATCAAGACCTGAAGAAACAATTTTGGTGGCACGGTATGAAGCGCGAGATAGCCTTTTTCATCGCTCGTTGCGACGTGTGCCAGAAAGTGAAGGCTGAACATCAGCGACCAGCTGGACTGCTCCAACCCCTCCAAGTCCCCGAATGGAAATGGGAAGAAGTCGGAATGGATTTCATTACTGGACTTCCTAAATCTCAGCGTGGTCATGACTCCATCTGGGTTATTGTCGATCGACTCACCAAGGTCGCCCATTTCATCCCAGTCAAGACCACTTTCCCCGGAACCCGGCTAGCTGATCTTTATATATCCCGTATTGTTAGTCTCCACGGAGTCCCCAAGAGGATAGTGTCATATCGAGGTACCCAATTCACCTCGAAATTCTGGAAGAGCCTGCATGAAGCCCTCGGAACGAAGCTATCTTTCAGCACCGCTTATCACCCACAGACCGGTGGCCAAACAGAAAGAGTAAACCAGATTCTTGAAGATATGTTTCGTGCTTGTGTCCTCGCCTATGGAGCAAAATGGGAAGACTGTCTACCCTTCGCAGAATTCTCTTACAACAATAGCTACCAAGCAAGTCTACAGATGGCCCCTTTTGAAGCCCTATATGGTCGCCGTTGCCGAACCCCTCTCAACTGGTCCGAAACTGGAGTTAGTCAAGTTTTTGGACCTGACCATCTTGCGAAGCTGAAGAACAAGTTCAATTGATCCGTGATCGCCTCAAAGCCGCTCAGTCCCGCTAGAAGAGTTATGCTGATTCCCAGCGTCGCGATTTGACCTTCAAGGTTGGAGATCATGCCTATCTTCGCGTCACTCCCCTCAAGGGAATGCAGAGATTTCACGTCAAAGGGAAGCTTGCCCCCAGATATATTGGGCCCTTCAAAGTTCTCGCTCGTCGAGGTGAAGTATCCTATCAATTGGAACTGCCTGCTGAATTAGCAGATTTCCATGATGTGTTCCATATCTCTCTACTTCGACGATGTCTCCAAGTGCCCGACAAGCCTGAGACGTTCAAGAACATCGATTATCGCACCCTCGACCTCAACACCGACTTAACCTATCGTGAAGTACCTCTTCGGATTCTGGAAGAAGCTGTTCGTCTCACCCGAAGAAGGAAGATTAAATTTTGTAAGGTTCAGTGGACTAATCACTCCGAGGAGGAAGCCACTTGGGAACGAGAAGATCAACTTCGGAAGGATTTCCCCGCACTCTTCAGTTCTTAGCCACCGAATCTCGAGGACGAGATTCATTTTAAGGGGGGAAGGTTTGTAACAACCCAACTTTTGTGCTTGGTTTAAATTTTTGGAATGCAAAATTTCGGGCCAACAAAAACTTTTTCTGTTTTCAAATTGTGCATGCTTGTTTGAGCTTGTTCTTATTTGAGTGAGTGCATGTGTGTTGTCTTGTGAAAATCTCCAAAATAAACCATGCTAAAACCCTTGGAGTATTGTCATTTTTTTATTGATTGTAAAAATTAAATTGTCCTTCTCATTAAAACCCTAGGACTTGAACTTCCCTTATTACATAAGTGGATCTCACTAGATCACATTTTACTCTTGTTGTTTTAATTATTTTTCCTTCTTTCTACTTAACCAAAAATCGTTTTGAAAAATTTCTCAGCCTAGTGTTATTGACCTCATCTCATTACTATACTTGTTTACCCAAAAGTCAAAAGAGGTTGATCATGCCAAAATATTGAAGTTGGGCATAAATTAAGAGATGGTCACTTAGCTCATGCCCTTACCTCTTTCTTGTTTCTTTCTTTCTCTCCCTATTTTATTCCTCCAATATTTCTTTCCCTCTCTCTTGCACACCTCACTAATCATTTTTATCTTGCACATGTGTGCATGAATGCATGCCACGAGCAAGGTTAGAGAAGGGGGAAAAGGAGGATGGCCGGGCTGGTTGAGTGCATGCTACTCATGTGCATGTTCCAACCACATGAAGCCAAACCCACCCTCTCTCTCTCTCGCTGCTACCTGCTGCACCCCTCTCTCACATGCACCCCCTCTCCTGTCCCTCCCCTATCTCCCTAAGCCTCCTCTCCCGTCCTTTGTCCACCGTGGCCACCCGCATGGTGCCAATGCCCATCTCTCTCTTTTCCCTGCTGCCCTTGCACGCGACGCCAGCAGCAGTCGAGGACCACTGCGTCTCTCTCTCTCGCCTAGACAGTCTCCAGGGACCTCCCCTCCATCGACCCGCCCTGGACCCCAATGGCCGTGGTGCACGCCGCGCTGGGCACGTCGACGTTGGCAACCTCACGCCCGTCCCCTGTGCACAAATCCCTGTCCCTGCGATCGTGTAGAGCACCAGGTTACTCCTGGACACGCTCACGGGCCGCGCCGCGCCCTTGTCCATGCCATGTCGACGACTTTTCGTCGAGCACCTGGCACACGAGCTCGACCCGTCCCTGTCCCGCTGTTCTCCATCGCCTCCGACAGCAGCATCGTTCCAAAAACATCGCAGCACACTCAGACACGCTCCACCACCTCCCATATGGCCCAGTAGGGAGCCGCCGCGCCCTCACCTTATCGAGCACGCGCCCAGACCACCGTGAGCCGGCGTCCCCGTATATAAAGCTCGGCACCCCTTTCTGCGCCCTCCCTTCGCCACAGGCACCGCACCACCCTACCCTTCTCCCCCATAGCGGAGAGAAAGAGTGCATTCCCCTGCTGCTCAAGATCCTTGCTCGACGCCGTCGCTTTCCCAACGGAGGTGGCCGCCGCTGCATCCCGCTATTCCCTCTCCCTCACTCTCAGTTCCTCTCAACGCGCCTATCCTTTCTGGTTCTAACGCGCCGAAGCTCTTTGGTCTAGGTTGCCGGGAGCTGTGTTGCCGTTCATCTCCGTCGCCGGTGAGCCCGTCTGCGCCGCCGTCTGAAGCCGTCGCTGCCGGAGATGGAACCTTTGGAGCGCCTCCTCGCCACTCTCATTCCAGGCCTCACTACGGAGAGCCCGTAGGACCGCCGTCGCCACGTTCGCCGTCGCCTCGCCCCGGTCGCATACATCCCCGCCAACCTCGCCCGCGTGGTTGCTTTCACGCGTCGCGGCAGGACCTGCGAGCTCCTCGTCTGCGCCCAGTAGCTCCACGCCCTCACCTTCGCCTCCAAGTCATCATCGGTGAGCCCCCCTTTCCCTGCTCCGTCGGCCAAACGCGGCGGCGCTTCCAGTTCCTGGTCGACGCGGGCGAGCGCGTCGGGAGCCGTCACTGCGCGCATGCATGCTCGCTTGCATGCATGGCCAGCAACCGACGGGCCCCGCCCTAGGCCGTTTGAACGACGCCAGCTCCCGCGCGTCCACGGCGCAGATGGTGCTGGGCGGCCCAGCGGCTGATCCGAGCCGGATCTGGGCCGTGCCGCCGACCCCGGCCCATCCCCCTTTTCTTGTTTAATCTAGCTAAATCAGCCAGTAAATATGGCTGAAGTTTTTGAAATTCTAAAAATTACTCGTTTGTCCAACAATTTCCATTCAAGTTTCTGTGTGCACCTTTACAAAATCCTAACCATGTACAATTGCATGAATGCGATTTAGTCTTGTATATTTGTGCTGATAAATAAAATCCTAAAATGTTGCTGTAAGAGCATTTTAATAAGTATGAGTTGTGTATAGACCCTTTTTGCATGAGGTCAATTTTGTTGTGCTGCACATGTGAGTAACTTTCTTTTGGCACTGGTCCCACTGGCAGAAGCTTGATAGTTATTGTTTGGTTCACAAATCAAATATCAACCAGAGAGCTTTTCTGTGATTTTTAGTTTGAAAACTATCAATGATTTTGGAGAAAAGCCAAAGGATACTGGTAGATATATCTATTGGGTAATTTTGTGCCAAAGGAAATATTTTTAAGAGTTATAGTTTAATTCCAAGAATTTAATTACTAAAACAGTATATCTTTTCAGTATTTGATTTTTATAAAATCTTTTACAAATCAGAAAAATGTCAAACCAGTGGGGTTAGTTCACATTTAGTCTCACCTATCCAGGAGTATGCTTGGTTTTGGTTGGTAATGCTCTGATACTGGTGTGGCTAGCTAATTGTGTGCTCTGGTTTCTGTCTCATTTAAATTGTATAAATTATTTAAAAAATTATTTGAAAGTGATTCTTGTGCAAGTGTGTTATACATTTTGTTAGCTTTGAGTAGGTTTGCTGCATTCATTTTTGTGACATACAGAAAGATTTAGACCATTTAAATGGTTCCTAAGTCAATTCTGGAATTGCAAAAAATCATATCTTTTGTTTTAAAAATCATAAATGGATGAAACCACTTTCAGTAGCTTGCATTAGTAACCTTTTACATACTGTAATTTTCCCAAATTTTTGTGTGCACTATTCTGGAATGGTTTGTTGATTCGGTGTGTGCTTGTTTCTTTTTATTTTGCGACGCTAGATTCGAACGCCGCCGGAAATAAAGGAGGAGGTGAATTTGGAGGATTTGAGGAAGAAGGCCAGGGACACTTTGCTGATCAAGGCAAGCCACCTCTTGATGCATGTCTCACCCTAATTATCTTACTCTTGCATTATCACAGGTTTTGTTAAATTGCATGTCTTTTATTTATTTATGTGAGTGGTTCCACCACTCGAAGTTTTATGATTCCACCCTTATGGGTGCAGTCCTCGTGATACCTACAGATCCAACACTTGCTAGAGATATGGTGCTTAACACCTTATCATCCTTGTCGCCGCTTTTCAAAGAAAAGTCGGACTATAGGTTGGGAACCCTCTTTAAAAAGGTTTGAGAAAATGTTTTCCAGAAAAGAAGTGCTTCGAAAACCTTGGAAAGGGGTATCCCTGCCCAAGCGGGAGTTTATGAAAATGAAAAGGTTTATGGAAAGAGAAATTGCTGGAGGCAAGTGGAGAAAAATTGTTTTCGAAAAACTTTGTTGACCATAGTACGAAACCGGACCTAGCCAGTGCAACCACATTACCCTGAAGTGGGAAGGGGCGTAGTGTAGTAGTTTGTCTCGCCTTAGTTTGAGTCCTGCAAGTGTAGTGGCAGTCCGACCATGGACGCTTCGACCGGGGTTCTTCCCATGAGAAGGGACGCAACCCATTTGCCTGTTTAGGTACGCGGGGTACAACTTATGAGCTCCCATTGAAAGATGCCTAAGTGGTTGGATGGCATTCCGGAGGGTCGAGTGTGCTCGGGGACCTTGCTACTCCCGGACAGCCCTCGGACTCTGGTGTTGGGAGGTACAACTCATTCGGCATGTCTTAGGCTAAGGCGGGCAGGCGAAAAACTACGATCGGGTACTTGTCGTGGCATATGTTGTTATGCAGGGAGGATGCCCACACGACGAGTATTCGGATCTTGTGGGGAAAGTGTACAACCTCCGCAGAGTGCAAAACTATTCGAATAGCCGTGTCCGCGGTTATGGACATGGGAATGGCGGTACTTGGCATTAAAGGAAAGTTTTGTTTTACAAAAGTGTTTTCCCAAAAAGGTTTTGGAAATGTACGTGGGAGTTATGGAAAGATACCAGTGGGACTGGTGGAGATGTACCTGAGAGGTACGGTGGAAAGTCAGAAAAGTTGTTTTGATCATACTGAGATGGCCGAACAAGAAAATGGGTCGCCCTTACCTATTAGTCTCCAAATAAACTTGTTTTCAAAAAGGTTTTTAACAAATGTATATAGATGTCATACTCTCGAGAGGAACCACCTCTCGCTCCTTGTCGCCCTCGATAGTGCCTGCTCCTTGCTACTGCCATACTGCATATCCTTTACTTCTCTCTAAGGTGGTTTGCGAGTACATTCAAACGTACTCATTGGCATTGTTGTCCTGGCTATTTACTTGGCCAGACTTTGAAGAGGAATACCACGAAGAAGAAGAGTACGATGCCGAAGACGCGAACTAGGACGCTCTCCCAGTCAGCCGCCTGTAGGGTAAAGGCCTGACTTGGGTTCCACCGTTGTTTGGTGTCAAGATGTTTCCGCTGCTGTTTGTTGAATTACGGCCTTGATGGCCGATGTTGTAAGACTTCCGTAATACTTTTAATTCGGTACTGTAATGGATGTTGTAATCTGATATCAGTTCAGTTATGTATTCACGATGGAATGATCTTGGGATCGTGAAATTGTATGCATAACAGGAGTTCTGGACTGGTAAGTCCGGGGCACCAAACAACCCATCTTATATGATAACTTCCATACTCATGATATGACACTACTTAATAGTAAAAAGTAAAAGATAGTGATGATGTGATACCGCGGCACTCCCCCAAGCTTGGAACAAACCAAGGGGATGCCAATACCGATGATGAATTACTCCTTCGGCGGTGGTGATGATGAATTCTTCCCGCGATTCTTACAGATCTCCTTTAGCTTCAGCTTCTCAGTTTGGCAGTTCTGCACTAAGACTCGAAGAGATTCATTGTTATCTGAAGTTGGCGGTGGCGGCCTTGTGATGGGGATCGAGTAATATTCCAGCATTCTACGGAGTCGGTAATTCTCCTCCTGAAGTATCTCCACTTCTCTTCTTAGAGCACGGTATTGATCACAAAACTCATCGGTAGCCCGTAGAGCTTCTTCCAACACAGGGAAAGAGTCGAGGCTAAGAGCAGGAGGTAAGGGTCCCTGCAAGTTATGAGAAAAAGAACGTCGAGTGTCAACAGATCCCACCAAGATTCGCTTACTCCCAACGGCTTGTTGCTCTTGTTTTGACGACACCCTCTTCACTTCTTCCTCCGAAAGCCCTTTGCCCTTGTTGTTGGAGGCCATGGTGCTTCTAGATTGAAAACTGATCCTGGCAGAAACAGCTCGAAACAAAACACGTCGAGAAAACGATATACGGACCTCCAGGGGTCCGGGGGATTATATAGCAGAAATTTTCACGACAAAAGGAAAGTACCAGATCGAACCAGAGTCGGAAAGAGGCGACGAGGCGGCCAGCTCATAGGGCGGCGCGGGCCAAGGCCTGGCCGCGCCGGCCTATGGGGGCACGCCCTCGTGCGTCTCCTCCACTCCGTTTCGATCTCGTAATTTTTCATATTTTCCAAAAACAGCAAAAACATTGTTCGGAAAGTAAATCGTGAACTTTTTATTACATGTACTGTTACCTATTCATAGTCGAGTTCTAGTGGACTGTCAATTTGACCTTTGATGAAGGCCTCCGGTGTTTCCACTCGAATAACATCAACATCTACATTATAAGAATCACCTGAGATATAATGCTTGAGTCTTTGTCCATTCACCACTTGCGTGGCATTGCCTTGGAGAGAGCTAATTTTAATTTCTCCTGAACGATACACCTCCTCAACAACATATGGTCCTTCCCATTTCGAGAGTAATTTCCCTGCAAAGAATCTGAGACGAGACCGATACAATAGGACTTTATCCCCAATATTAAATTCTCTTTTGATAATCCTTCTATCATGCCATTTCTTAACTTTCTCTTTGAAGAGTTTAGCATTTTCATAAGCTTCACTTCTCCATTCATCTAGAGAACTCAATTGTAACAACCTCTTCTCACCGGCTATTTTAGGATCTTTATTTAGTTCTCTAATAGCCCAATAAGCTTTGTGCTCTAGTTCTAAAGGTAAATGACAAGCTTTTCCATAAACCATTTTATAAGGTGACATTCCCATGGGATTTTTATAAGCAGTTCTATAAGCCCATAGTGCTTCCTTCAATTTACTAGCCCAATTCTTTCTAGTTTTATTAACAGTCTTTTCCAAGATAGATTTAATCTCTCTATTTGATAATTCCACTTGCCCACTAGTTTGAGAATGATAAGCGGAAGCAATTCTATGATTAATACCATATTTAGCAAGAGTTTTTCTAAAACCACCATGAATAAAATGAGAACCTCCATGAGTCATAATATATCTAGGAACTCCAAATCGAGGAAAAATAATATCTAAAAGCATTCTTAAAGAGGTCTCACCATCAGCACTTTTTGTAGGTATGGCTTCCACCCATTTAGTAACATAATCAACATCAACAAGTATATGAGTATTACCTTCTGAAGAGGGAAAAGGTCCCATAAAGTCAAATCCCCAACAATCAAACGGTTCAATAACAAGAGTATAATTCATAGGCATTTCATTGCGTCTGGAGATATTACCAACCCTTTGACATTCATCACAAGATAAAATAAACTTCCTTGCATCTTTGAAGAGAGTCGGCCAATAAAAACCTGATTGTAGAACGTTTTGCGCGGTTCTATCTCCGACGTGATGTCCTCCATAAGCACTACCATGACATTTACTTATGATCTCTTGCTGTTCATATTCGGGAACACATCTTCGCAGAATACCATCCACTCCTTCTTTATATAAGTGTGGGTCATCCCAAAAATAATGCCTCAAGTCATAAAAGAATTTCCTCCTTTGCTGGGCTGAAAAGGTTGGAGGCAAGTACTTGGAAACAATAAAGTTAGCATAATCAGCATACCAAGGACCTGTCTCGCGAGCTCACCTTTATTATAGCCAATTGTTCATTTGGAAAACTATCATTAACGGGAACAGGATCATAAGCAATATTTTCCAATCTAGACAAATTATCAGCAACAGGATTATCAGCACCTTTCCTATCTACAATATGTAAATCAAATTCTTGTAACAGAAGTACCCATCTAATAAGCCTTGGCTTAGCATCTTTCTTTTGCATAAGGTATCTGATTGCAGCATGATCAATATGAATAGTAACTTTTGAATCAACAACATAGGATCTAAACTTATCACAAGCAAAGACTACAGCTAACAATTCTTTTTCAGTAGTAGCATAATTTCTTTGAGCAGCATCAAGAGTTTTACTAGCATAATGAATAACATTCAGTTTTTTATCTACTCGCTGTCCAAGAACAGCGCCTACAGCAAAATCACTAGCATCCCACATAATTTCAAATGGTAAGTTCCAATCAGGAGGTTCAACTACAGGAGCAGTTGTTAAGGCTTTCTTTAGAGTTTCAAAAGCTTCCTTACAATCATCATCAAAAACAAAAGGTATATCTTTTTGAAGAAGATTAGTAAGAGGCTTTGAAATCTTGGAGAAGTATTTAATAAACCTCCTATAAAACCCAGCATGACCAAGAATACTACGAATACCTTTAACATCCCTAGGATAGGGCATCTTCTCAATTGCTTCAACTTTAGCTCTATCAACTTCAATACCTTTCTCGGAAATTTTATGTCCCAATACAATTCCTTCATTAACCATAAAGTGGCATTTCTCCCAATTAAGAACAAGGTTAGTTTCTTCACATCTCTGCAAAACTTTATCAAGGTTCCGCAAGCAATTATCAAAAGAATTCCCATAAACGGATCGTCCATGAATACCTCTACAATACTCTCGCAAAAACCATGAAAAATAGCAGACATGCATCTTTGAAAAGTAGCAGGAGCATTACATAAACCAAAAGGCATACGTCTATAAGCTTAAGTTCCATAGGGACAAGTGAAAGTGGTTTTTCTTGATCCTTAGTTTTAACAGCAATTTGTGAAAACCCAGAATAACCATCAAGAAAGCAAAAATGAGTATTTTTAGATAACCTTTCTAACATTTGATCAATAAAAGGCAAAGGGTAATGATCTTTCTCAGTAACCTTATTAACTTTCCGATAATCAATGCACATTCTATACCCTACAACTACTCTCTGAGGTATGAGCTCATCATTATCATTAGGCACAACAGTCATTCCTCCTTTCTTAGGAACACAATGCATAGGACTAACCCATCTACTCTCAGCAATAGGATATATAATACCAGCTTCAAGGAGTCTTAATACCTCATTTCTTACCACACCCTTCATCTTAGGAATTAGACGACGCTGATGTTCAACAACAGGCTTCACATCATCTTCCATATTAATGGCGTGTTGGCAAATAGAGGGAGAAATCCCCTTCAAGTCATCAAGAGTGTAGCCAATAGCACCTCGGTGCTTCTTCAGTATTTCCAATAGCCTTTCTTCTTCAAACTATGAAAGCTTAGAACTAATAATAACAAGATATATTTTCTTATCATCAATATGAGCATATTTAAGATTATCAGGCAATGGTTTTAAATCAAAGACAGGATGTTCCTTTGGTGGTGGTGTTGTAGCCAGATCTTCTACAGGTAAATCATGCTTAAGAATAGGTTGACGAAGGAAAATTTCATCAAGATCATTTCTTTCTTCCCTAAAAACTTCACTCTCACTATTCTCCAAATGTTACTGCAAAGCATTATTAGGAGCAAGAGCAATAGATGCACACTGTTCAACTCTAAAATCATTATTAGGCGAATCAGCTTTATAAGGAGTTTTGGCAAACTTAGAGAAGTTAAACTCATAAGATTCACCAGCAAATTTAGTCAAAATTTTCTCTTTCTTGCAATCTATAACAGCTCCACAAGTATTTAGAAAAGGTCTACCAAAAATGATTGGACAATATTTACTAGCAGCAGTAACCAAGTACCAAAAAGTCAGCAGGATATTTAATCTTACCACATAGAACTTCCACATCTCGAACAATACCAATTGGAGAAATAGTTTCTCTATTAGCCAGCCGAATAACCACATCAATATCTTCAAGTTCACAAGAACCAATTTCGTGCATAATCTCCTTGTAAAGCTCATAAGGAATAGCACTAATACTTGCACCAATATCACATAAACCATAATAACAATGATCACCAATTCTAACGTATAGCATAGGAACACTAGCTTTCCTAGAGTTATTAGGATGTGAAACAATATTAGAAGCATCTTCACATAAAATAATATGACCATCTTCCACATTTTCAGTCACAAGATCTTTAACTATTGCAACAGCAGGTTCAACCTTTATTTGTTCTTCAGGTTCTATAGGTTTCTTTTCACTTTTATGAACCGCACTATTTATAACAGAGTAGTCCTTCATTTTAGCAGGAAAAGGAGTTTTTTCAATATAAGCTTCAGGAATAACATGATCAACAGTTTCAACTACAACACATATATTTTAGATGAATCAATTTTATCTTTATACGGTTCATGATACTTATCAAAGTTCTTCTTAGGCAGTTCATAATGAGAGGCAAAAGCTTTATAAAGATTTGCAGCAACTTGAGAATCAAGACCATAAGTAGCACTCATATTACGAAATTTATCAGTATCCATAAAAGCTTCAATGCATTTATAATCATAATTTATACCTGGTTCTCTATCTTTGTCGTTCTCCCATCCTTCAGTATTTTCCTGGATCCGATTAAGAAGGTCCCTTTTAAACTCTTCTTTGTTGCGTGTAAATGATACAGAACAAGAAGTATCCAGCAAGGTCTTGTCTTGAAAAGAAAGTCTTGCATAGAAATTATCAATAATAATATTACCAGGGAGCTCATGAATGGGGCATTTGAGCATTAAAGACTTCAATCTCCCCCACGCTTGGGCAATACTCTCTCCTTCATGAGGCCAAAAATTATATATGCGGTTCCGATCTTTCTGAATCTCACTTGGAGGATAGAACTTAGAATAAAACCGGGGCACAATATCATTCCATTCAAGAGAATCCCCATTATCCAGTAATTTATACCAATGCGCCGCTTTACCGGACAGCGATATAGAGAATAGTTTCTTCCTCACTTCATCCATAGCAATACCAATAGCGCTTCACTCCTCGGCAACGGCGCCAGAAAATAGTCTTGATGACCCACAAGTATAGGGGGTGTATCGTAGTATCTTCGATAAGTAAGAATGTCGATCCCAACGAGGAGCAGAAGGTGTTGACAAGCAGTTTCAATGAAGGATTCACTGTAAATGCTTACAGACAAGTATTCAGGGGGTTTTGATGTAACAGATGAATAAAGTACGAGTAAGTAAAGTGCGAGAGTAATAATTGCAGCGAGTGGCCCAATCCTTTTTAGCACAAAGTACAAGCCGGTTTGTTTACTTATAATGACCAAACGTTCTCGAGGACACACGGGATTTTAGTCTAGTGCTTTCGCTACATACGGCTAATTAATCTTCATTGTTTTGATAAGTGTGGTGTGGGTGAACCTATGCTAATGTACCGCCCTTCCTAGGACCAATACATACTTGTGATTATACCCCTTGCAAGCATCCGCAACTACAAGAAAGTAATTAAGATAAATCTAACCACAGCCTTAAACTCGAGATCCTCGCTATCCCTCCTGCATCGATATACCAATGGGGGTTCAAGTTTCTGTCACTCCGGCAACCCCGCAATTGGCAAACGAGTACAAGATGCATTCCCCTAGGCCCATAAAGGTGAAGTGTCATGTAGTCGACGTTCACACGACACCACTAGAAGAATAACACCACAACTTAAATATCATAACATTGAATATTACTCAACCATACTTCACTACTAGCATTTAGACTTCACCCATGTCCTCAAGAACTAAACGAACTACTCACGAGACATCATATGGAACATGATCAGAGGTGATATGATAATGAATAACAATCTGAACATAAACCTTGGTTCAACGGTTTCACTCAATAGCATCAATAACTAGTAGAAATCAACACCGGGAGAGTTTCCCCTATCAAACAATCAAGATCCAACCCGAATTGTTACAGCGGTGACGATGTGCAGCGGTGGAGACGGCGGTGATGATGATGAAGATGATGATGATGGTGATGGAGATGATGTCCAGCTCGATGGCGGTGACGATGGCGTCGATTTACCCCTCCGGGAGGGAATTTCCCCGGCGGATCTCAGCCTGCCGGAGAGCTCTTTTCTCTCTGGTGTTCTCCGCCCCGCAGAGGCGGCTGTGACTCTTCACGACTTACCCCCGGAGCTTAGGTTTTCGGGACGAAGAAATACCCGAAGGAGAGGAGGCCAGAGGGGGCTGTGGGCCCCCTCCCCACATGGCGGCGCGGCCAGGGCAGGGCCCGCGCCGGCCTATGAGGGGGGCCCATGGTGGCCCTCCTCGGCTCCTCCTTCTGGCTCTCGTCATCTTCTGGAAAAATAGGATTTTTCATATAAATTCCGTCAATTGTTGATCTTCCGAAATATTGCATTCTGACGGCGCTTTTTCCAGTAGAATCCTGACTCCGGTACGTGATCCTCCAATAATCGTGAAACATGCAAAATAGATGAAATAACATAAGTATCACCTCCAAATATGAAATATATCAATGAATAACAGCAAATTATGATATAAAATAGTGATGCAAATTGGACGTATCGGTTATCCTTCAAGCAAACCTGCTGAGCATTGCTAATGCGGTTGGTACCTTGGAGCTGTTGTACCCGAAGGTAGTGTTGCCTCGCCAATATAATTGTCGACGGGCTTGAGAAGGATTCGAAGACACTCGAAGAAAAAGAAACTCGCAAGAGTAATTCAGGATCATGCTCTTATTGTAAATAGGTAATTTAGCTATTACATCCATGGTATTGGATTGCGAAGTTTAAACTATTTTTTCGGTAGGTGCATGTATATGCACCTTTTACCATGTTAATGCCGTTGGCGAATTTTGGGAGGAGCAAATCTTAATTACTCGTTTAAGCGTATGTGTGTTCGTTGGTCAGCAAACTATTTGAGTGATCGTCTCATGTTGCGGGTCTTGCTAAACCCGTTGTATGTGCAACTTTGCTTTCAACCGATGCATGCCCTGACAGCAGCTCTCGAACAAATGGATAGCACTAGCTCTGCCGATGACTCCATCGTTCTTTGATGCTTCCATAGGTGAAGTATCGAACGTGGGTCGTTTTATACACGTTTTTCCAGACTCTTGCTATTTACGGCACTCTTAGAGGCATCTATTGCAGAGGGAAAGGTCAGCGTCCTTGTTTGTTTTGCATCCTTTAGCGCTCGTAGTTTCAGAGGCTTTTTCGGAGCAAAATCTTTTGCCGCGTACTTCGTCGCACCATCGTTCGCCGGGGCGCAAGCAAGGTTTATGATGATGCGGTTCGGGTGCTCCGAATTACTGCAATGCTTTTCAAGGAATCAAAACTTAAGTTCTCATTAATAAAGTAGGCACGGAACTAAGGGGCGAAAAAAATGGGAGGGCCCCGTTGAAAAGAAACGAAAAAACTAAACACTATCCATCCGCTTAAGCAAGGAAAGGGTTCTTCTTATCTTCCGGCTTGTCCACCGCGTCAACGATTTTGGGAGCGTCGTTGATTTCACTAGGAGTCTCGGTGGTGATTGCCCTTGTCGGGCTTTCTCCTGTGACTGTTGTGCCATCAACTGCCGAAGCTTTTACGGTCGAAACTTCTAGGGCAAGATCGGCTTGCTTCTTCTCCGTCTTCCTGCCGCGTTCGTCTTCCTTATTATCGTGTGCCGATGACTTGGAAGGGAGATCGATGATTTCCTGTTTTACACCAAACTTCACAGCGATCCTCTGAAAGTTGCGATCACAATTGTCTGAGCGTGGGAAACTTCCATAGACTGTGATGTTTGTCCCGTTGTTCGCAGGCATTTTCAGCTTGTGGTATGCGTAGTGCGGCACAGCCATGAACTTGGCATAAGCTAATTCCCAGTTCACAACCTCAAAATCGATCTTTTCCTTCCTGAAGTTGTTGGGTTTGCCAAAGACGACATTCAGGTAAACTTTGCTAAGGGAGTACGCCGGTGAAATCGGGAGAATCCCATGAAAGAAGGTGTCGGTCTCTTCTAGCATCCTCATGGTGATCCCCATACTTCTGATCGTGTCGACGAATATCAGGTTTAGTCCACTTCCGCCATCCATGAAGACTTTGCTCATCTTGAAACCCCCAATTTGCGCCTCAACTATTAACGCCGCGTGTCCTGTTTTTGGTATTGTCATCGGGTGATCCGTTCTGCTGAACGTAATGCTTTGAGATGACCACTCGACGTACTCGGGGATGTTGGCCATGATGCTTTCTGCAAGATTAATTTCTCGGGTGAGCTTCTTCATTTCCCTTCTCGAAACACTTGTCATGTGGATCATGCTCATCTAGCCACGTGGTGGTGGAGACGACTCGTTGGGGTTGTGAGGCTGAGCCTACTGGACCTGGTGTTGAGGTGGAGGTGGTGGTGGTGTTGGCTGTTGTTGCTGCTGGATGAGCTTCTGCATTTCGATGAACTGTCGACAATCTCTGAGCAGATGACTTGACTTTGTCTTGATATCTTTGGAGTCAACGTACGAATGCAGGTAGCAGGGAGCATTTATCTATTCGGCAAAGGGTAGCTCGGGAGTCCTGTGTGGCCGTGTTTTGTAACTATCGCGATTTCCAGAGTTGCTCCTATTGCCGTCTTGTCGATCGTCTCGTCTATCATCGTACCGATCATCCCGCCGATCGGAGTAACCCGCAGCTACCAGGTTACTGTCGTCATAATTGCGGTCTTTTCTTTTCTTACGGCGATCCCTGCGTCCACCCGAGTCGTGCTTCGGCTGATCGTCGTCTTTGTCGTCACTGCGCTCTCGAGGCTTTCGAACGTTGTCCTCGCCATCAGCCTAGCTGTTGGTGATTTCCATTAGCTTGGTTATAGTTTTTGGCTTCTTGCGCCCAAGCTCCTCTATGTAGGTTTCACGTCGGATGCCATTGCTGAAAGCATCGATTGCTCTGTCGACAGAGACATCTTTGGCGGCGTTTAGGAGCTTGGTAAATCTCCCGATGTAGGCGCGCATCGACTCTTTCTGCTTCTGTTGGCAATGTCGTAATTCCTCGATCCCGATGGGTCTTTGTATGTTGCTTGGAAATTGGCAACGAAAGCGTCCACTAGATCGTCCCATGATTTGATGGAACCTTTCGGCAGTCCTCTCTGCCAAGCTTGTGGTGAGTCCTTCAGGTAAAGCTGCAGGCACTGCATTGTCTGATTTCCCTTGTGTAGGATTACTGTCTGTAAGTAATCGTCTATCCAAGACCTCGGCTCCTGCTGTCCATCATACTTGGCAGCGTCAGTGGGGGTGGGCTTGAACTTTCTGGGCGGCATCGCCTCGCGGATTTTGTAGCTTAAACAGTCAGCCCCCCTTAGCTCGCCGTCGTTCTCCTGGCTTTCATATGAGGTGTCACTGTCGTATTCCTCCCTAGCAGCGCGTCGTCGTCTTGCTTTATCGATTCTGCTCTGGGTGATTTCATCTCGAGCGTCCCTTGAGCGATGCTTTGAGCCGCTGGCCTGCAACGTGGTCTTTTCCTTCCGTGGGACCAGATTATCTCCTAATATTGCGAGACTTTCTAAGGCGCCCCGGTGAGCTTGAGCCATAGAACCTTCAGGTCGCTGATTGATGAGGTACACAGCGAGGTTGGCAGTTTCTCCCTCGATGATGTGATTTCTCTAGCATCATCTTCCGAAAGCCTGGATAGCCTTGATCGGTGCTTGCCTACGCCTTGACTGCTTCGGGAAGCGCTTCCTCGCGAGCCTCTCCGTCGCTCACTAGATTGTTCGGCAGCGGATAGACGTCTCTCGAGGGAGGCTTGCTCTTTGGATAATCGCTCCCGGTTTTTCTCCAATATAGAGCGATAAGCGTTGAGAGTTCCAACCGAGGTTCCATCAGGGAGTGATGTGTTGTTAAGCACGGCCGCCCTGGCTTCTGACCATTCTTCCTCTGCGATGGTGTAGTCACTATTGTTGTTACTGGCGCTGTTTTCGAAGCCTGTCCGTCAGCTGGATCGTGGAGTGTGAGCTTCATCTCCCCTGTCTCTTGTGTTTCCTGTGTTATTGGCGGCATAAACTTGATGGCGTGCTGCCTTCCAGGTGGTCCCCTTGGCGATGATGTCGACGCTATCCTCTCCCGACGAATACTGGGCGCTGCAGATGAACGGTGTATCACTCAACCCCAATCCGTGCCTAGTGTCGCAGTTTAGACAATAGTATGAGGTCATCTCTGAAGACATGAGGTTATCGGATCCGACTGACATTGAAGAAGTCGACCGAGGGGTTGATGACGAGGATGAATTCGTCGAGGTGGTCAGGCTAGCCGAGAGGTCGACTCATGATGACAGGCTTGACCCTGCGGCCGGTGGTGGTGATTCCCTCGCCGACCTGGGGGTGTGAGGTCCTAGTAGTCGAAGGACTCCCTCCGCGTTGACGTTGTAGTGGACGCTGCCGAACGTCATCTCCATGTTTCCTTGTAGATCTGAGAAGGTAGAGCACGAGGATTCGCTGTGCGGGGTGAATTCCTAGGAGCCGAATCGAATCGGGCTTCCTAGTCTTGGCGATGATGGTGATGATGGTGTCGACGACATGACTGGAGCTGCCGATGTCGGGTCTTGTGCCGACAGATTTCCCATAGACGGCGCCAATTGTCAAGGGTACTCCTCGGCAATGCCCTTCGATTGGGGCTTAGGGTTGATGGAATCCTGTAGGCTGACACGAGACATCGGTGAACAGACAAGCGGGGAGAGCGATTTACCCAGGTTCGGGGCCCTCGATGAGGTAAAACCCTTACTGCCTGCATGTCTGATCTTGATTATGAGAATATTGGGTTACAATGGGGTGCCAAAGGTTTCGGCTGTGATCTCGTCAAGAGGCTAAGTGCTACGGTGACCTAGCTCTAGACTTCTGGTGGCTAAAGTTGCTAAGATTGATCATAGATTTGTAGGTCCATTTTTTATGTTTTTATTATTATTACTAGGCAAGCACATGTGTTTGCCCGTCCGAGTGAGACTCGGAGGAAGAGAGATCGCACGGGAGGAGACGAAGGAGAGCAGCACGGG
>NC_061512.1:105263256-105347937 GCF_022539505.1 Lolium rigidum | reverse complement strand
AATAGCATCAATAACTAGTAGAAATCAACACCGGGAGAGTTTCCCCTATCAAACAATCAAGATCCAACCCGAATTGTAACAGCGGTGACGATGTGCAGCGGTGGAGACGGCGGTGATGATGATGAAGATGATGATGATGGTGATGGAGATGATGTCCAGCTCGATGGCGGTGACGATGGCGTCGATTTCCCCCTCCGGGAGGGAATTTCCCCCGCGGATCTCAGCCTGCCGGAGAGCTCTTTTCTCTCTGGTGTTCTCCGCCCCGCAGAGGCGGCTATGACTCTTCACGACTTACCCCCGGAGCTTAGGTTTTCGGGACGAAGAAATACCCGAAGGAGAGGAGGCCAGAGGGGGCTGTGGGCCCCCTCCCCACATGGCGGCACGACCAGGGCAGGGGCCGCGCCGGCCTATGAGGGGGGCCCATGGTGGCCCTCCTCGGCTCCTCCTTCTGGCTCTCGTCATCTTCTGGAAAAATAGGATTTTTCATATAAATTCCATCAATTGTTGATCTTCCGAAATATTGCATTCTGACGGCGCTTTTTCCAGCAGAATCCTCACTTCGGTACGTGATCCTCCAATAATCATGAAACATGCAAAATAGATGAAATAACATAAGTATCACCTCCAAATATGAAATATATCAATGAATAACAGCAAATTATGATATAAAATAGTGATGCAAATTGGACGTATCAGTTATCCTTCAGCAAACCTGCTGAGCATTGCTAATGCGGTTGGTAGTTTGGAGCTGTTGTACCCGAAGGTAGTGTTGCCTGCCAATATAATTGTCGACGGGCTTGAGAAGGATTCGAAGACACCTGAAGAAAAAGAAACTCTGCAAGAGTAATTCAGGATCATGCTCTTATTGTAAATAGGTAATTTAGCTATTACATCCATGGTATTGGATTGCGAAGTTTAAACTATTTTTTCGGTAGGTGCATGTATATGCACCTTTTACCATGTTAATGCCGTTGGCGAATTTTGGGAGGAGCAAATCTTAATTACTCGTTTAAGCGTATGTGTGTTCGTTGGTCAGCAAACTATTTGAGTGATCGTCTCATGTTGCGGGTCTTGCTAAACCCGTTGTATGTGCAACTTTGCTTTCAACCGATGCATGTCCTGACAGCAGCTCCCGAACAAATGGATAGCACTAGCTCTGCCGATGACTCCGTCGTTCTTTGATGCTTCCATAGGTGAAGTATCGAACATGGGTCGTTTTATACATGTTTTTCCAGACTCTTGCTATTTACGGCACTCTTAGAGGCATCTATTGCAGAGGGAAAGGTCAGCGTCCTTGTTTGTTTTGCATCCTTTAGCGCTCGTAGTTTCAGAGGCTTTTTCGGAGCAAAATCTTTTGCCGCGTACTTCGTCGCACCATCGTTCGCCGGGGCGCAAGCAAGGTTTATGATGATGCGGTTCGGGTGCTCCGAATTACTGCAATGCTTTTCAAGGAATCAAAACTTAAGTTCTCATTAATAAAGTAGGCACGGAACTAAGGGGCGAAAAAAATGGGAGGGCCCTGTTGAAAAGAAACGAAAAAACTAAACACTATCCATCCGCTTAAGCAAGGAAAGGGTTCTTCTTATCTTCCGGCTTGTCCACCGCGTCAACGATTTTGGGAGCGTCGTTGATTTCACTAGGAGTCTCGGTGGTGATTGCCCTTGTCGGGCTTTCTCCTATGACTGTTGTGCCATCAACTGCCGAAGCTTTTACGGTCGAAACTTCTAGGGCAAGATCGGCTTGCTTCTTCTCCGTCTTCCTGCCGTGTTCGTCTTCCTTATTATCGTGTGCCGATGACTTGGAAGGGAGATCGATGATTTCCTGTTTTACTCCAAACTTCGCAGCGATCCTCTGAAAGTTGCGATCACAATTGTCTGAGCGTGGGAAACTTCCATAGACTGTGATGTTTGTCCCGTTGTTCGCAGGCATTTTCAGCTTGAGGTATGCGTAGTGCGGCACAGCCATGAACTTGGCATAAGCTAATTCCCAGTTCACAACCTCAAAATCGATCTTTTCCTTCCTGAAGTTGTTGGGTTTGCCAAAGACGACATTCAGGTAAACTTTGCTAAGGGAGTACGCCGGTGAAATCGGGAGAATCCCATGAAAGCAGGTGTCGGTCTCTTCTAGCATCCTCATGGTGATCCCCATACTTCTGATCGTGTCGACGAATATCAGGTTTAGTCCACTTCCGCCATCCATGAAGACTTTGCTCATCTTGAAACCCCCAATTTGCGCCTCAACTATTAACGCTGCGTGTCCTGTTTTTGGTATTGTCATCGGGTGATCCGTTCTGCTGAACGTAATGCTTTGAGATGACCACTCGACGTACTCGGGGATGTTGGCCATGATGCTTTCTGCAAGATTAATTTCTCGGGTGAGCTTCTTCATTTCCCTTCTCGAAACACCTGTCATGTGGATCATGCTCATCTAGCCACGTGGTGGTGGAAACGACTCGTTGGGGTTGTGAGGCTGAGCCTACTGGACCTGGTGTTGAGGTGGAGGTGGTGGTGGTGTTGGCTGTTGTTGCTGCTGGATGAGCTTCTGCATTTCGATGAACTGTCGACAATCTCTGAGCAGATGACTTGACTTTTTCTTGATGTCTTTGGAGTCGACGTACGAATGCAGGTAGCAGGGAGCATTTATCTATTCGGCAAAGGGTAGCTCGGGAGTCCTGTGTGGCCGTGTTTTGTAACTGCCGCGATTTCCAGAGTTGCTCCTATTGCCGTCTTGTCGATCGTCTCGTCTGTCATCGTACCGATCATCCCGCCGATCGGAGTAACCCGCATCTACCAGGTTACTGTCGTCATAATTGCGGTCTTTTCTTTTCTTACGGCGATCCCTGCGTCCACCCTAGTCGTGCTTCGGCTGATCTTCGTCTTCGTCGTCACTGCGCTCTCGAGGCTTTCGAACGTTGTCCTCGCCATCAGCCGAGCTGTTGGCGATTTCCATTAGCTTGGTTATAGTTTCTGGCTTCTTGCGCCCAAGCTCCTCTATGTAGGTTTCACGTCGGATGCCATTGCTGAAAGCATCGATTGCTCTGTCGACAGAGACATCTTTGGCGGCGTTTAGGAGCTTGGTAAATCTCCCGATGTAGGCGCGCATAGACTCTTTCGGCTTCTGTTGGCAATGTCGTAATTCCTCGATCCCGACGGGTCTTTGTATGTTGCTTGGAAATTGGCAACGAAATCGTCCACTAGATCGTCCCATGATTTGATGGAACCTTTCGGCAGTCCTCTCTGCCAAGCTTGTGCTGAGTCCTTCAGGTAAAGCTGCATGCACTGCATTGCCGCTAT
Organism: Lolium rigidum; assembly: GCF_022539505.1. Classification (NCBI taxonomy): domain Eukaryota; kingdom Viridiplantae; phylum Streptophyta; class Magnoliopsida; order Poales; family Poaceae; genus Lolium; species Lolium rigidum. The sequence continues at coordinate 105,344,644 of NC_061512.1, read as the reverse complement.
CTGATTTCCCTTGTGTAGGATTACTGTCTGTAAGTAATCGTCTATCCAAGACCTCGGCTCCTGCTGTCCATCATACTTGGCAGCGTCGGTGGGGTGGGCTTGAACTTTACGGGCGGCATCGCCTCGCGGATTTTGTAGCTTAAACAGATCAGCCCCCTTAGCTCGCCGTCGTTCTCCTGGCTTTCATACGAGGTGTCACTCGTCGTATTCCTCCCTAGCAGCGCGTCGTCGTCTTGCTTTATCGATTCTGCTCTGGGTGATTTCATCTCGAGCGTCCCTTGAGCGATGCTTTGAGCCGCTGGCCTGCAACGTGGTCTTTTCCTTCCGTGGAACCAGATTATCTCCTAATATTGCGAGACTTTCTAAGGTGCCCCAGTGAGCTTGAGCCATAGAACCTTCAGGTCGCTGATTGATGAGGTACGCAGCGAGGTTGGCAGTTTCTCCCTCGATGATGTGATTTCTCTAGCATCATCTTCCGAAAGCCTGGATAGCCTTGATCGGTGCTTGCCTATGCCTTGACTGCTTCGGGAAGCGCTTCCTCGCGAGCCTCTCCGTCACTCACTATATTGTTCGGCAGCGGATCGACGTCTCTCGAGGGAGGCTTGCTCTTTGGATAATCGCTCCCGGTTTTTCTCCAATATAGAGCGATAAGCGTTGAGAGTTCCAACCGAGGTTCCTTCAGGGAGTGATGTGTTGTTAAGCACGGCCACCCTGGCTTCTGCCCATTCTTCCTCTGCGATGGTGTAGTCACTATTGTTGTTACTGGCGCTGTTTTCGAAGCCTGTCCGTCGGCTGGATCGTGGAGTGTGAGCTTCATCTCCCCTGTCTCTTGTGTTTCCTGTGTTATTGGCGGCATAAACTTGATGGCGTGCTGCCTTCCAGGTGGTCCCCTTGGCGATGATGTCGACGCTATCCTCTCCCGACGAATACTGGGCGGCTGCGGATGAACGGTGTATCACTCAACCCCAATCCGTGCCTAGTGTCGCAGTTTAGACAATAGTATGAGGTCATCTCTGAAGACATGAGGTTATCGGATCCGACTGACATTGAAGAAGTCGACCGAGGGGTTGATGACGAGGATGAATTCGTCGAGTTGGTCAGGCTAGCCGAGAGGTCGACTCATGATGACAGGCTTGACCCTGCGGCCGGTGGTGGTGATTCCCTCGCCGACCTGGGGGTGTGAGGTCCTAGTAGTCGAAGGACTCCCTCCGCGTTGACGTTGTAGTGGACGCTGCCGAACGTCATCTCCATGTTTCCTTGTAGATCTGAGAAGGTAGAGCGCGAGGAGTCGCTGTGCGGGGTGAATTCGTAGGAGCCGAATCGAATCGGGCTTCCTAGTCTTGGCGATGATGGTGATGATGGTGTCAACGACATGACTGGAGCTGCCGATGTCGGGTCTTGTGCCGACAGATTTCCCATAGACGGCGCCAATTGTCGAGGGTACTCCTCGGCAATGCCCTCCGATTGGGGCTTAGGGTTGATGGAATCCTGTAGGCTGACACGAGACATCGGTGAACAGACAAGCGGGGAGAGTGATTTACCCAGGTTCGGGGCCCTCGATGAGGTAAAACCCTTACTGCCTGCATGTCTGATCTTCATTATGAGAATATTGGGTTACAATGGGGTGCCAAAGGTTTCGGCTGTGATCTCGTCAAGAGGCTAAGTGCTACGGCGACCTAGCTCTAGACTTCTGGTGGCTAAAGTTGCTAAGATTGATCATAGATTTGTAGGTCCATTTTTTATGTTTTTATTATTATTACTAGGCAGCACATGTGTTTGCCCGTCCAGTGAGACTCGGAGGAAGAGAGATCGCACGGGAGGAGACGAAGGGAGAGCAGTCACGGGGCCCGTCTTATTTATGGTGTCTCCCCTTTTCCGGTGATGATGTTGACTGTTGTGCGGTTTCTCAGTGCGCAAGAGGTGCGAGCGAGCGAGCGAGGCCGAGAATGAGAGAGATGTTTTTTTTGTGAGAGGGACTACCGAAGGATCCTGAAGGACCCAGAGACTTCCGATACGCATCCTGATGCGTCTTCTCTTGAAAAAGAAGATGGCTGGGAGTTTGCGTACCTACCGCACGTGACTTGTGCTCACTTAAGTGTGGGACCTCATGCATGGGAACCACACGTAAGTAACAGACATGTTGCTCTAATAACTCGGGTGATTATTATACTGTATTATTAAAAAGTTTCCTATGGATCCTTCTTAGTCACTCCAAAATGAAGCTTTTGGGAGGTTTTTGAAATTTCCATGTTTCAAACCCAAAACCCACTTCTCTTCATGCTTGAATTCATAAGACAAAGTTTAGGGTTAGGGGGTTGATACGTCTCCGACGTATCGATAATTTCTTATGTTCCATGCCACATTATTGATGATACCTACATGTTTTATGCATACTTTATGTCATATTTATGCATTTTCCGGCACTAACCTATTAACGAGATGCTGAAGAGCCAGTTGCTGTTTTCTGCTGTTTTTGGTTTCAGAAATCCTAGTAAGGAAATATTCTCGGAATTGGACGAAATCAACGCCCAGGGGCCTATTTTGCCACGAAGCTTCCAGAAGACCGAAGATGATACGAAGTGGGGCCACGAGGTGGCTACACAATAGGGCGGCGCGGCCTGGCCCTTGGCCGCGGCGGCCTAGCATGTGGGGCCCTCGTGTGGCCCCCTGACCTATCTCCTCCGCCTACTTATAGCCTTCGTCGCGAAACCCCCGATGCGAGAGCCACGATACGGAAAACCTTCCGAGACGCCGCCGCCGCCAATCCCATCTCGGGGTATTCAGGAGATCACCTCGGGCACCTTGCCGGGAGAGGGAATCATCTCCCGGAGGACTCTTCACCGCCATGGTCGCCTCCGGAGTGATGAGTGAGTAGTTCACCCACTGGACTATGGGTCCATAGCAGTAGCTAGATGCTCTGTCTTCTCCTAATTATGCTTCATTGTCGGGTCTTGTGAGCTGCCTAACATGATCAAGATCATCTATACGTAATGCTACATGTTGTGTTTGTTGGGATCCGATGGATAGAGAATACTATGTTATGTTGATTATCAATTTATATCTATGTGTTGTTTATGATTTTGCATGCTCTCCGTTGTTAGTAGAGGCTCTGGCCAAGTTTTTGCTAGTAACTCCAAGAGGGAGTATTTATGCTCGATAGTGGGTTCATGCCTCCATTAAATCTGGCACAGTGACAGAAAGTTCTAAGGTTGTGGATGTGCTGTTTCCACTAGGGATAAAACATCGATGCTATGTCTGAGGATGTAGTTATTGATTACATTACGCACCATACTTAATGCAATTGTCTGTTGTTTGCAACTTAATACTGGAAGGGGTTCGGATGATAACCTGAAGGTGGACTTTTAGGCATAGATGCATGTTGGATAGCGGTCTATGTACTTTGTCGTAATGCCCAATTAAATCTCACTATACTCATCATATCATGTATGTGCATGGTCATGCCCTCTCTATTTGTCAATTGCCCAACTGTAATTTGTTCACCCAACATGCTATTTATCTTATGGGAGAGACACCTCTAGTGAACTGTGGACCCCGGTCCATTCTTTTAATCGAATACAATATACTGCAATACTCGTTCTACTGTTTTCTGCAAACAATCATCATCCACACTATACATATAATCCTTTGTTACAGCAAGCTGGTGAGATTGACAACCTCACTGTTACGTTGGGGCAAAGACTTTGGTTGTGCTGTGCAGGTTCCACGTTGGCGCCGGAATCCCTGGTGTTGCGCCGCACTACACTCCGCCGCCATCAACCTTCGACGTGCTTCTTGGCTCCTACTGGTTCGATAAACCTTGGTTTCTTACTGAGGGAAAACTTGCCGCTGTACGCATCACACCTTCCTCTTGGGGTTCCCAACGGTCGCGTGTTGTACGCGTATCAAGTAGATTTTCTGGCGCCGTTGCCGGGGAGATCAAGACACGCTGCAAGGGGAGTCTCCACATCCAATCTATTTACTTTGTTTTTGTCTTGCTTTATTTTATTTACTTTCTTGTTTGCTGCATTATATCAAAACACAAAAAAATTAGTTGCTAGTTTTACTTTAATTACTGTCTTGGACTCTATATCAAAAACACACAAAAATTAGTTACTTGCACTTTACTTAGTTACTTGCATTTTACTTTTGTTACCATGTCTAGCTCTGCACCTGTTACTTCTTCACCTGAAGAATTAGTCTTCACTTTTAAACAAGGGGATGAGGAGAGTTTTAAAGATGCTTGGTCCAGAATTTTTACTTCTTATCGTAAAGCTGAACCTCAAATGACTCTAAGTTTGCTCCTTAGTAACTTTTATTTTGGTCTTATGATTCGCTATAGATATGCCTTGGATGCTGTAGTGGGAGGAGATTTCCTTCATTGCAATGGGGATCAAGCTTTTAATGCCATAAAGAAGTTGGTTGCATCACATGATTCAGCTAATAACTTTGATTCAGCCCTTAATAGCATTTATAATAGACTAAACACTCTTGAGACAAGTGCATCTCGCTTGAATGAAAATTATAGATATGTTCGTAACCGTCTTGATCAAGTTTTAGTGAACTCTGAACCTTCATTATGGGACCCTACTATTAAAATTGTTATCGGTGATCATACTCTTCATGCCAATTGTGATATTATGTCTGAATTTTGCCTTATGCCTAAGAGTATTCATGAATCTTTGACACTTTGGGGATTCGTTGAAGGGGGAGAAGGAATAGCTCTTATTGATAACTCTGTTATAATTCCTAAGGGAATAGCTGCGGGTGTGCATACAACCATTATTGGAAGAACAATATCCATTGATTATCTTGTTATTGAATGTGTAGGAACAGGACAAATCACACTCGGAAGATCCCTGCTGAAACTATTGGGAGCAGTCATAGATGTGGGAGAAGGCACCCTGAAATTTACCTCTACACCGGGGGGTAGACATGTATTCCCTAAATAAAAGAGTAATAAAAAGAACAAGAAGGGTAAGTGTAAAGCCCAAGGTAATGTTAATGCATCATCTCTTGATAACACTTGATATACACTTTCTGCGCCTAGCTGAAAGGCGTTAAACAAAAGCGCTTATGGGAGACAACCCATGTTTTTACTACAGAAATTTTATTTTATATTTGAGTCTTGGAAGTTGTTACTACTGTAGCAACCTATCCTTATATTATTTTGTTGCATAGTTGTGCCAAGTAAAGTCGTTGATAGTAAGGTTCATACTAGATTTGGATTACTGCGCAGAAACAGATTTCTTTGCTGTCACGAATCTGGGCAAAATTCTCAGTAGTTAACTCAGAAAATTATGCCAATTTACGTGAGTGATCCTCAGATATGTACGCAACTTTCATTAAATTTTAGAATTTTCATTTGAGCAAGTCTGGTGCCTCAATAAAATTCGTCTTTACGAACTGTTCTGTTTTGACAGATTCTGCCTTTTATTTCGCATTGCCTGTTTTGATATGCTCGATGGATTTTTCAATTCCATTAACTTTCAGTAGCTTTGTGCAATATCCAGAAGTGTAAGAATGATTATGTCACCTCTGAACATGTAAATTTTGATTGTGCACTAACCCTCTGATGAGTTGTTTTGAGTTTGGTGTGGAGGAAGTTTTCAAAGATCAAGAGAGGGAGATGATACAATATGATCAAGGAGAGTGAAAGCTCTAAGCTTGGGGATGCCCCGGTGGTTTACCCCTGCATATTTCAAGAAGACTCAAGCGTCTAAGCTTGGGGATGCCCAAGGCATCCCCTTCTTCATCGACAACATTATCAGGTTCCTCTAGTGAAACTATATTTTTATTCCATCACATCTTATGTACTTTGCTTGGAGCGTCGGTTTGTTTTTGTTTTTGTTTTGTTTGAATAAAATGGATCCTAGCATACATTGTGTGGGAGAGAGACACGCTCCGCTGTTGCATATGGACAAATATGTCCTTAGGCTTTACTCATAGTATTCATGGCGAAGGTTGAATCTTCTTCGTTAAATTGTTATATGGTTGGAATCGGGAAATGCTACATGTAGTAATTGGTAAAATGTCTTGGATAATTTGATACTTGGCAATTGTTGTGCTCATGTTTAAGCTCTTGCATCATGTACTTTGCACCTATTAATGAAGAAATACATAGAGCTTGCTAAAATTTGGTTTGCATAATTGGTCTCTCTAAAGTCTAGATAATTTCTAGTAAGGATTGAACAACAAGGAAGACGGTGTAGAGTCTTATAATGTTTACAATATGTCTTTTATGTGAGTTTTGCTGTACCGGTTCATCCTTGTGTTTGTTTCAAATAACCTTGCTAGCCTAAAACCTTGTATCGAGAGGAATACTTCTCATGCATCCAAAATCCTTGAGCCAACCACTATGCCATTTGTGTCCACCATACCTACCTACTACATGGTATTTCTCCGCCATTCCAAAGTAAATTTCTTGAGTGCTACCTTTAAATTTCTGTCCTCTACCTTTACAATATATAGCTCATGGGACAAATAGCCTAAAAACTATTGTGGTATTGAATATGTACTTATGCACTTTATCTCTTATTAAGTTGCTTGTTGTGCGATAACCATGTTCCTGGGGACGCCATCAACTACTCTTTGTTGAATATCATGTGAGTTGCTATGCATGTTCGTCTTGTCTGAAGTAAGGGAGATTTACCACTAGTTGAATGGTTAGAGCATGCATAATGTTAGAGAAGAACATTGGGCCGCTAACTAAAGCCATGAATCATGGTGGAAGTTTCAGTTTTGGACAAATATCCTCAATCTCATATGAGAAAATTAATTGTTGTTAAATGCTTATGCATTAAAGAGGAGTCCATTATCTGTTGTCTATGTTGTCCCGGTATGGATGTCTAAGTTGAGAATAATCAAAAGCGAGAAATCCAATGCGAGCTTTCTCCTTAGACCTTTGTACAAGCCCTTTGTGACACTTGGTTAAAACATATGTATTGCGATGATAATCCAGGTAATCCGAGCTAATTAGGACAAGGTGCGGGCACTATTAGTATACTATGCATGAGGCTTGCAACTTGTAGGATATAATTTTCATGATACATATGCTTTATTACTACCGTTGACAAAATTGTTTCTTGTTTTCAAAACCAAAGCTCTAGCACAAATATAGCAATCAATGCTTCCCTCTGTGAAGGGCCTTTCTTTTACTTTTATGTTGAGTCAGTTTACCTATTTCTCTCCACCTCAAGAAGCAAACACTTGTGTGAACTGTGCATTGATTCCTACATACTTGCATATTGCACTTGTTATATTACTTTACATTGAGAATATCCATGAGATATACATGTTATAAGTTGAAAGCAACCGCTGAAACTTAATCTTCCTTTGTGTTGCTTCAATACCTCTACTTTGAATTATTGCTTTATGAGTTAACTCTTATGCAAGACTTATTGATGCTTATCTTGAAAGTACTATTCATGAAAAGTCTTTGCTTTATGATTCAGTTGTTTACTCATGTCATTTACCATTGCTTTGATCGCTGCATTCATTACATATGCTTACAATAGTATGATCGAGGTTATGATGGCATGTCACTCCAGAAATTATCTTTGTTACCGTTTACCTACTCGGGACGAGTAGGAACTAAGCTTGGGGATGCTGATACGTCTCCGACGTATCGATAATTTCTTATGTTCCATGCCACATTATTGATGATACCTACATGTTTTATGCATACTTTATGTCATATTTATGCATTTTCCGGCACTAACCTATTAACGAGATGCCGAAGAGCCAGTTGCTGTTTTCTGTTGTTTTCTGCTGTTTTTGGTTTCAGAAATCCTAGTAAAGAAATATTCTCGGAATTGGACGAAATCAACGCCCAGGGGCCTATTTTGCCACGAAGCTTCCAGAAGACCGAAGATGATACGAAGTGGGGCCACGAGGTGGCGACACAATAGGGCGGCGCGGCCTGGCCCTTGGCCGCGCCGGCCTAGCGTGTGGGGCCCTCGTGTGGCCCCCTGACCTATCTCCTCCGCCTACTTATAGCCTTCGTCGCGAAATCCCCAGTACCGAGAGCCACGATACGGAAAACCTTCCAGAGACGCCGCCGCCGCCAATCCCATCTCGGGGGATTTAGGAGATCGCCTCCGGCACCCTGCCGGAGAGGGGAATCATCTCCCGGAGGACTCTTCACCGCCATGGTCGCCTCCGGAGTGATGAGTGAGTAGTTCGCCCCTGGACTATGGGTCCATAGCAGTAGCTAGATGGTCGTCTTCTCCTAATTATGCTTCATTGTCGTGTCTTGTGAGCTTCCTAACATGATCAAGATCATCTATCTGTAATGCTACATGTTGTGTTTGTTGGGATCCGATGGATAGAGAATACTATGTTATGTTGATTATCAATTTATATCTATGTGTTGTTTATGATCTTGCATGCTCTCCGTTGTTAGTAGAGGCTCTGGCCAAGTTTTTGCTAGTAACTCCAAGAGGGAGTATTTATGCTCGATAGTGGGTTCATGCCTCCATTAAATCTGGGACGATGGATGAGAAAGTTCTAAGGTTGTGGATGTGCTGTTGCCACTAGGGATAAAACATCGATGCTATGTCCGAGGATGTAGTTATTGATTACATTACGCACCATACTTAATGCAATTGTCTCGTTGTTTGCAACTTAATACCGGAAGGGGTTCGGATGATAACCTGAAGGTGGACTTTTTAGGCATAGATCCATGCTGGATAGCGGTCTATGTACTTTGTCGTAATGCCCAATTAAATCTAACTATACTCATCATATCATGTATGTGGATGGTCATGCCCTCTCTATTTGTCAATTGCCCAACTGCAATTTGTTCACCCAACATGCTATTTATCTTATGGGAGAGACACCTCTAGTGAACTGTGGACCCCGGTCCATTCTTTTAATCGAATACAATCTATCGCAATACTTGTTCTACTGTTTTCTCGCAAACAATCATCATCCACACTATACATCTAATCCTTTGTTACAGCAAGCCGGTGAGATTGACAACCTCACTGTTACGTTGGGGCAAAGTACTTTGGTTGTGCTGTGCAGGTTCCACGTTGGTGCCGGAATCCCTGGTGTTGCGCCGCACTACACTCCGCCGCCATCAACCTTCGACGTGCTTCTTGGCTCCTACTGGTTCGATAAACCTTGGTTTCTTACTGAGGGAAAACTTGCCGCTGTACGCATCACACCTTCCTCTTGGGGTTCCCAACGGTCGCGTGCTGTACGCGTATCAGGGGTAGATAGATGATTTTTCTTGTTTGAATATGTCTAAATCTTGTTTATCAACTTGAATGATTACTTTATGACATGACTATGTGCTTTCATTTTTTATTTTTTTATTTTTTTTTGAATTTTTATGCCCATTTGAATCTTGGTCAAATCCTAGGTTTGACCAAGAGGTAAACAAGTTTAAAACATGAATATGAAAAAGTAAGCCTATATCATTCTTAGTCACTCCAAAATGAAGCACTTGGGAGGTTTTTAAAATTTCTATGTTTGAAACCAAAAACCACTTCTCTTCATGCTTGACTTCATAAGACAAAGTTTAGGGCTAGGGGTAGATACATGATTTTTCTGGTTCAAATATGTCTAGATCTTGTTTATCAACTTGAATGCTTACTGTATGACATAAGAAGACTATTTGCTAATAGATGGAGTAAGCATTCTAGCTATGAAAAGTACCAAACAATGCATATTAAAATGATTTTTTAGAGGAATACTAGTTCAGATTATTTAATTTTATATTAGCGGGCCAAAATCGAACCCCGTAGTTGGATTTTTTGAAATTGATCCGTAGTACTGGGCAAAACCCTGGTTTAACTTATTTAATCATAGATTTGTAGGTCCATTTTTTACGTTTTTATTATTATTACTAGGCATCACATGTGTTTGCCCGTCCAGTGAAACTCGGAGGAAGAGAGATCGCACGGGAGGAGACGAAGGGAGAGCAGTCATGGGGTGTAACATCCCAAATTTCAATAAAAAGAAAGTTAGAAGAATTCCAGAGAGCAAAATTTCAAACCAACAAAAACTTTTTAAATTGCATATAGTGCCATGCATAGGACTTGTGCGTTTGAGTGATATGACATGATGATTGTTATTATGTGTATGTGCTATACTCTAAAACCCTAATGTTATCATATGAAGATCACCAACCAAATAAATCAAAAGGAGAAAGAAATCAAATAAAAGAACAACCCTAAAACCCTCACATATGGCTTATGCCATTTTAATAAATTTTGACCCTAAACCATTTTGGTCTTCACCATTAGTTGAATAATGTTACTAAACACTTATTACCACTTTTGGAATCAAAGAAACACAAATCAAATGAATTTCAAACTCAAATTTGGATCACATATGATAATGGTCAAATTTGCCATTTTTAGTCTGATTACTACTTTGATCCCTTGCAATTCAAAATTTTCAAACTAAACTTTGTCAAATCTTTGCACCTCATCCAAGAGCACATCAAGGTGAACACTTTTTGTAAAGACAACCATGCCAAATTCTTTTTAGATCAAATACTATGCTCATCCAAAGTTGCAACTTTTTATCAAGTGGAACAATCTCACACTTAGCCAAATTTGCATTTCTTTGAATTTGACAAATCCACCACCACACCTCATTCTCTCTGGTCATTTACAACTAAACCAAACACACACTTTTCAAATTTTGCCACCATATGAATTCAATCAAACTTTGCAAGAATTTAAATTGGACAAATATGGAACAAATCAAAAACACTATTGTAAATAGTTTTGGCCTAACCCTACTGCCCCAAACTACTCCACCCTGTCCCCTGATCTCTTCTACCTCTAGCACACTCAATAGCAAGCCTAGAGGAGAGCCATGAATGCCAAAGCCACCACCATGCCGGCCATGGCCATGAGCATCTTCCTCCCGCTTTTCTCTCCACCGTGACCTCGACCACCTTGCCAAATATGCTCCCCTTGGTCCCCTGAGCACGCCGGTGGTCGCCGTTCGTCAAGAGGTGGACCACAACGCCCTGGCCCAGAACGCGCCCGCGACGCCCATGTGCGACAGGAGCGGCATGGCCATGCCGTGCTTGCCGGCCAACGCGTGCGCCACGGACACGCGCCGCCTCGCAGTATCCCTCCCTCTCTGGCCCCCTTTTCTTCACCATTCGCCTCGCCGCGCCACCACGACTCCACCAGACACGCGCAGAACAACGACCCTGGACCGCCGCCGCCGGAGACGTCGAGCAAACCCCGCCATTGCCGCGACATACCTGGAAACAACGCGACCAAACCAAGCACCGCCCGACCAAGCTATCGCCGCCCAGAGGACCATTGTGACGTCGTGAACACCACCGCGCCCTCGCCTAGCTCGCTAGCTCGCCGGAGAAGCCGCGCCATGGTCGACCTCGCCACTGCCCCGCAGCACCCTCTCGATTCTATAAATAGAGGACTCCCTGGACCAAACCAAGCACACCAACCTCTTCTCCTCCCATCCCTGACTCTCCACGACCACTCCACTTTCTCGATTGACGCCGGAGCAGCCCCAATTTGGTGATCGGAGCCGCCAGTACCCGGAGATCGCTGCCGTCGATTGGAGCTTCCCCACGCCTCGCCACTGCTACAGGCTGCCTCGGCATCGTCTACCACTTCCTCGCGCACACTGCCAACCCTCGCCGGACCTCTGGTTAGCTCTCCGACCCCCTAGGCTCGCCGGAGAAGCCACGGTATCTCGTCGGAGACGACAATGCACGTGAGCCGTCCGATGCGTTTCTAATCCTACGTCTCGCCTCGCCCCGTACCGATTCGGCTTTGATGAGCCGCTGACAGGCAGGCACCACCCTGTCAGGCAGCCCACGCGTCTATGGACCGTGGTGGGCTGGGCAGGCCGTTAGTTTGAATCTGGACCGTTAGAATTTTTCCCGCCAGCCCGTTTAGTTCAAATCCAGTTTAATTAATTCAAATCAAATTCAATAATGAACCCCACTTTGAAAATTCATAGAATCTGTTTGGCTTGGCCAAATTTAACAAATTTGATATTGTTAGAAAGCTAGTTAAAAGTTCTACAACATGCCACTAGTCCCACCTCAAGATCTGTTGTAGAATTAATCTGATAAAAATATAAAGGCAGGGACTTTTCCATATTCAAATAATTATTAAGAATCAACCAAAATAGATATTAAGTTAATTGCAACTCCAATAGCTCACATTTGACTTACACTAATTTTTTCTGCAAGAAAATGGTGTGGTCACTTTGCATGATCATGCCCTAGTTTAATTAATGGACAATAGGGCTAGTTTATGTAAGTGATATTGTCCAAAACTATTATGCAAATCATATGAAGTATTTAACTTTATTTAAATCTTGTCCCAAATGAATTCATGTGATGTTTGAACCCCTGGTAAAACACTCTTATATGAAATACTTGGAGATTTAAATCATTTGTAGAATTATTAAATGATATGAGGTGGTCTACCTCATTTAAATCATTTTATCAAGTGATGATAATGAATGTTAACTTAGGTCAATAAATTCATGTATGATTATTTGAGAAATTAAGTCTTAAGAAGATTTCAATGAGAGGAAATTATTTCTCAAGAACCCTATGGAAACTATCATTTACATATTAAATAAGAGGAAATTATTTCTTCACCAATGCACCCAAATTGTATTAATTTTGTGTGCTTAGAATAGTTTGTGTGAATATGTGTGATGTTTGGAATAGCCACTGAATTAGTTGAGTGATTATACTCGTATTTAAATTTAGACGCTAGCACCGGAGAATACCCGGAAGAAGAAGGTTGCTACCAAGAAGAGGAGGAGGAAAACTTTGAGAACTATCAAGGCAAGCTAATATTCTTGCAAAGTGCAAAGCCCTTTGGGGCAAGGCACCATTAGTCTTACCTTTTCTTACCATAAGCCTATCCCAAGTTTTTACTATACAAGTTTTACTTGTTGTTTTCCAAGAGTTACTTTTATATTTAACTTTGGTCAAAGTAAAAGAGGTATACTAGAGTAGTTAATTTAGTCTCAAGCTAGCCAAGCAATATTAGCACCCCTCATGATTAGTGCTAGTGCTAAATACTAAAACTTGACTACTCTAGATGGGAACATGTGACTTTGAACTGAATTTTTCAAACCTTGGAATGATGAATCATTTCATTGAATGAATTTTGAAGGTGAATGTGAACAAGAGAAGATGGTGATTTTTGATAAAAATTATATTGGTTTGAATGCGATACCTTTCCAATATTGAGTACCCCCACAATACCTGATTATGGGTAGGGCTTGACTGGAAGTTTATGTATCTTAGTATGAGTTCCCTCTGAACACACGTCATAGGGGTTATGCCGAGGCTGCCTCCATTGTTGAGAAATGATGTGAATTGAGGTGAATTGTACGGCCAAGCCCTGTGCAGTTCCCAGGTTGACAGTTGGTCTTCACTGGGAGGCCAAGCTCATGGGCAGAGGTGCTCATACTAGGATTTATAAGTGAAAGGTTATGGTTGATGATCCGCATACTGTGTTACGATGATTCGGGGTAATCCCGACGGATGAAATCAAATGTTGTGGCACAAGTGTGCAACCTCTGCAGAGTGTCAATCTATTCGAATAGCCGTGTCCACGGATACAGACGGTTGGAAAGTCCATACAGTTTCCGATGTCGAATTCTTGAAAATGATGTTGAAATGAAATGGGTGAAATGACTTGTGAAGTGGTAAATTGAATTGAAATCACCACTTGAATGGTGGGAATGACACTAATGTTCCCACTTGAGTTAGTTAGCACATGAATAAGCTTTCTCAAATACTTGTGAACTAAAATTGGCTTTATGCAAATAAACTAGAGCTTAGCAAACCTTACTAGAAATGTCTAGCACTTACTCTAGTATTAGTTTGCGAGTACTTGAAGTACTCACGACTTTGTCCCTGGCTATTCAAATGGCCATAGTATGAAGATGAACAAGGAGATGACCAGCAGGACGCCTACGACAACTAGGAGTCTTCGACGTCAAGCGTTGGCCTGTGGACTAGAGAGTCCTTGTATCTTACGCTTCCGCTATGAACTTGTGTTTGTTCGTTGATCAATAGATCAACTATTCGTTTAATATGGATGATGTGATTCCAATTGTAAGACATTATGGTTTGTAATGAATGATGACTGTGATACTTAACTATTATGCCTCGCAACAACAATATTCCTGGGATTGCGATGTATGACATAATAGGCATCCGAACTTAAAAATCCGGGTGTTGACAAGTTGGTATCAGAGCCATTGTTTGACCTTAGAAGACCTTAGTTAGAATGGGCGTTCTGAGAAAACTTAACTTTGAAATCAAATGAAGAGAATATTTGTGAAAATTTACTTACACTCTTGTCTTTGAGACTTTTCCAAAATTTGATGAATCATGTTCTATCTTATTTGAATCTACTTAAAAAATTTCCACACTTGTTCACTCTCTAACTTACTCATCCAATTCTCTTTCAGATGGAGCCGAATGAACCCATCAACACCAAGTTTTACCAGCTTGGGAACGGAGGGAGCTTGATCTTCGAGCACGACCTCAACGTTGTCTCTGACTTCCTTGGGCGCCCACACCCCGAGTTTCACGGGATTCAGTTGGACGACACGCCCGGAGGAGAGTTGCAGTGGGTGATCACTACCGACTTGAGGGGCAAGATGGAGCCTCCCACCTCGGAGAGGATCCTCTTCTCCTTCCGCGAGAGAAACTGGCTCGACGGACTCGCACGTGGCCTTCAGGAGGCACTTGCGCACCTCTGTGGAGAGAACGTGGTGCGCATCCTCGCTTCGCGCTTCGCGCATCTCGTGAGGCGTAATGCCATGGGAGTGCCCATGGAGCTGCAGCCGCACCCGCAGTTGAGGCACCATGCTGAGCACCTTGACTTCATGCTCTACCAGACTCAGAAGGACCTCGACGCCACTCGCGCTTACGCGAACCAGACCCATGCTCACATCGTCGAGCAGGGTGAGGTGATCAAGCTACACAACAACGACCGCAAGAGCCTTCGCCAGCAGCGTGCCAAGAAGGACTCTACGATTGTGCGCCTTCGTGCCAAGATCGCGTCTCTTGAGGACACTGTCAAGGCCCAGGAGGATCAGATTAGAGAGCTAGAGGACGACGACGGAGGTATCGACCTTCAGGGAGGAGGAGCCTTCCTGAGCGACGACGACGACTTCGAGGAGGACGAGTTCACCGAGGAGGAGGACTACGAGTTCCTGGAGGTAGGACCTGACGACTACGTCCTGATCGACGTCGAGGATGAGGAGTAGTTGCACTAGTTTCAGTTATGTAGGTGTGAGTTGTATCCCGTCCTTTGTATCGTAGAATGAGAATGGTTATTAAAACCATGGTAGTATGAGTCTGTTAGTTTGTACTATGTGATGAATGAATGAATGAATGTTATGTTTGTCATGAAAAGATTACAAGTTTCAAATGTTTTCAAACTTACTCAAAATAAACCATAGAAATTTTTCCCTCTTATCTCATGATCTTCTCTATCTTCAGATGGCCCCTCCCAATCGCACCAACGATGCGATGATGCAACTGCTGCAAACCCTGCTCGCCGACAGGGAGACAGAAAGAGCTGAACGACAAGCCAACATCGCAGCATTGCAGAACCTTGCCAATCAAGGCCCTGGAAATCATGACCACCCCGGATCCAAACTCAAGAACTTTCAGAACACCAACCCTCCGGTGTTTAGCAAGACGGAGGAACCCCTCGACGCCGATGACTGGCTCCAGACTATGGAGAATAACTTGGAAGTAGCCGGAGTGGAAGCCAATGAGAAGGTTTTGTTTGCAACCCACTATCTCGTCGGACCAGCCCGAGCCTGGTGGACTAGCACCCGTGCCATGAACGGAGGTCAGTTCATGACATGGGAAGAGTTTAAGCTCAAGTTCAGCAAGTACCATGTACCCCCGGGTCTTATCAAAAAGATGAGGGATGAGTTCCGTGAACTGAAGCAAGGTCGCTTGACGGTGGTAGAATACCGCGACAGGTTCCTTACCCTGTCAAGGTACGCCCCCGATGAGACTGACACCAACGAGAAGAGGAAGGAGAGATTCCTGAACGGACTGCATGATGAGATGCAGACTGTCCTCGTCAACATCCCCTTCGCCGACCTTGAAGCCCTTGTTGACTCCACCATCCAGATGGAGGGCAAACTGAACCAAGCCAATGAGAACCGCAAGCGTCGTATGATGCACCAGAGTGGGTCTAGCAATGCCCAGAAGTATCGCCCTAGCTCAAGCGGAGGTTTCACTCCGAGAAACAACAACAAGCCCCCGATGCAGAACCCGCGCCCCGGTTATCAGAACCGGAGTGGAGGAAACTCCAAGCCAGGAGGCTACAACAACAACAACTACAACAACAACAACAACTTCAACCGCGCTCCGCCCAGAGCCCCCAACAACAACAAGAACAACAACACCGCTCCCAGAACCGAAAGCAACGCCATCCCCGTTGCGACCAAGGACAAGGCCACCATCACTTGTTATGAGTGTGGTGTAGTGGGGCACTACTCCAACGAGTGTCCCAAGAGGCTCGCCAAGCTCGCCGGCAACACCGCTGCACCTGCTCAGCAGCAACGCCGTGTTTCCACCGGCAAGAAGTTCGCCCCCAACAACCCCAATAACCGCAACGGCCGTCTCTACCACATGAACGCCGAAGAAGCCCAGGAAGCACCAGATGTTGTACTGGGTATGTTTTCTGTCAACCACATCCCTGCCAGAGTGTTGTTTGATTCCGGAGCATCTCATTCTTTTGTCACCGAAGACTTTGCATCAACAAGTAAAATTCAACCTATCAGTTTGAAGCATGTTATGATAGTTCAAATCCCCGGATCAACCACCAAAGCCAGAAAATTTTGCAAAAATGTACCCATCAAAATCCATGATGTAGATTTCTATGCCAATCTAATCATTCTGGGAACCAAAGGTTTGGAAGTCGTACTAGGAATGGACTGGATGTCAAAACACAATGGATTGATAGACTGTGCCAAGAAAGCCATCACCATGACTAGCAGCACCGGTATCATAGTAGAACATGTCTCTGAAAGACTACCCAGAAAATTCACCTGCAACCAAAGTGTATCCAAGCCAACTCTGGATTAAATCAGGATCGTTTGTCGCTACCCTGATGTGTTTCCGGATGATCTACCCGGTATGCCCCCGGATCGGGATATCGAGTTCATCATCGAGTTAATCCCCGGAACTGGACCTATAGCCCAAAGAGCCTACAGCATGAACCCAACAGAGCTTGTGGAGCTGAAGAAACAGATAGATGATATGTTAGCCAAAGGTCTGATTAGACCTAGTGCATCCCCCTGGAGATCCCCGGTTTTGTTTGTGGACAAGAAGGATGGTGCCAATCATTTATGTACGGACTATCGTAAGCTTAACGATGTCACCATCAAAAACAAATACCCCCTACCCAAGATAGAAGACTTGTTTGATCAACTAACCGGAGCCAAAGTTTTCTCCAAGATAGACCTTAGAAGTGGATATCATCAGCGGAAGATCCGAGCCACCGACATTCCAAAGACTGCCTTTACCACCAGATATGGGTTGTATGAGTACAACGTCATGTCGTTTGGATTAACCAATGCCCCCGCTTATTTCATGAATCTCATGAATAAGATCTTCATGAACTTTTTGGACAAGTTTGTCGTTGTCTTCATCGATGACATCCTTGTATACTCTAAGTCCGAAGAGGAACATGAACAGCATTTGGAGACTGTCCTAGAAACCCTTAGACACCACAAGTTGTATGCCAAGTTCAACAAGTGTGACTTTTGGTTGGAGGAAGTAGGATTCCTGGGACATATCTTGTCTGCAGGAGGAATTGCCGTAGATCCCGCCAAGATCAAAACTGTTATGGAATGGCAAGCCCCAACCACCCAAACCGAGTTCCGCGCTTTTCTTGGATTAGCCGGATATTACCGCAGATTTGTAGAAGGCTTTTCGAGCATCGCTCGACCAATGACCCAACTGTTGAAAAAGGACAAGAAGTTTGAGTGGACCGACAAATGTGAAGAGAGTTTTCAACAGCTCAAGAGTAGACTGACCACAACCCCAATCTTGTTCATGCCAGACATCGCCAAGCCCTTTGACGTATATTGTGACGCCTCCAAGACTGGTCTTGGATGTGTGCTTATGCAAGAAGGCAAAGTAGTATCCTACCTTTCAAGACAACTGAAGCAACATGAACAGAACTACCCAACCCATGACCTCGAGCTTGCAGCCGTGGTCCTAGCATTGAAAGTTTGGCGTCATTACCTCATGGGTAATCGATGCGAGATCTACTCCGATCACAAGAGCCTGAAATATATCTTCACCCAGAAGGAGCTGAACATGAGACAACGCCGATGGATCGAATTGATCAAAGATTACGACATGGAGATTCACTACCACCCCGGCAAGGCCAATGTGGTAGTGGATGCTTTGAGTCGACTGCCGTGTCAGTTGAACTCCATGATCGCAACCGAGCAGCCCAGCCTGTATCAAGAGTTTGAACAGTTTCGCCTAGAACTTATTAGCGAAGGATTCCTAGCCAGCATAGAACTCCAATCCACCTTGGTTAGCCAGATCAAGGAAGCCCAGAAGGACAACGCTAGCATCGACGAAATCAAGAAACAGATAGCCACAGGAAAAGCCCCTGGATTCACCGTAGATGAAGCCGGAGTTCTTTGGTACAAAGAACGTCTCTGCGTACCATCGGACTCAGACTTGAAGCAAGTCATCCTGCAAGAAGCCCATGACACCCTTTACTCAATCCACCCCGGAGGTACCAAGATGTATCAAGACCTGAAGGAGAGAAATCGGCATGGAATGAAATGAAGAGAGAAATCGGCAGCTACATCGCCAAGTGTGACATCTGTCAGAGAGTCAAGGCAGAACATCAACGACCCGCCGGACTGCTACAACCACTGCAGATTCCAGAATGGAAGTGGGACTCCGTAGGAATGGACTTTATCAACGGACTGCCCAAATCCCGCAAAGGCAATGATTCAATATGGGTAGTTGTCGATAGATTGACCAAGGTAGCCCATTTCATCGCCGTCAAGACCACATATCAAGGCCCGAAGTTAGCTGAACTGTACATATCCAGAATAGTCGCACTGCACGGAACCCGAAGTTGATAGTGTCAGATAGAGGATCACAGTTCACCTCGAGATTTTGGCAGAAAGTGCATGAAGGACTAGGAACCCATCTAAATTTCAGCACCGCCTATCACCCTCAGACCGACGGACAGACTAAGAAAGTCAACCAGATATTGGAGGACATGCTGAGAGCATGTGTACTGGAGTATGGATCCAAGTGGGAAGACTGCTTACCTTACGCAGAATTCTCTTACAACAACAGCTATCAAGCTAGCCTGCAGATGGCCCCCTATGAAGCCTCGTACGGAAGGAAATTCCGTACCCCCCTGAATTGGTCGGAAGTTGGAGAAAGCCAAGATTTTGGCCCAGATGTTCTTCGTGAAGCCGAAGAGAAAGTGCACAAGATTCGCGAGTACCTCAAGACGGCGCAATCAAGACAGAAGAGCTACGCCGACAAGAGACGTCGGGAGATGACCTTCGAGATTGGAGACTTCTTCTATCTCAAGGTACCCCCCTTGAAAGGAATGCAGAGGTTTCGGCTGAAAGGAAAGATCGCACCCCGATATGTCGGACCCTTCAAAGTCCTCAGCCGCCGAGGTGAAGTATCTTATCAATTGGAGCTACCCGAAGAAATGTCGGCTGTGCACGACGTGTTTCACATCTCACTCCTCCGGAAGTGCCTTGAAGTCCCTGAGAAGACCGAAGTGTTCAGGAACATCGATCACTGATCGGTGGATATCAACAAGGACCTGACATACCGCAAAGTGCCAATTCGCATCCTGGAGGAAGCTTACCGAACCACCCGCACCCGAAGCATCAAGTTTTCTGAAGATACAGTGGAGCAATCATACCGAAGATGAAGCCACCTGGGAACGTGAAGACTTCATGAAGAAGGAGTACCCAGATTTCTTTAGTACCTAACTTTCTTTTACATCTCGGGACGAGAAATTTTGTAAGGGTTAAGGGTTTGTAACATCCCAAATTTCAATAAAAAGAAAGTTAGAAGAATTCCAGAGAGCAAAATTTCAAACCAACAAAAACTTTTTAAATTGCATATAGTGCCATGCATAGGACTTGTGCATTTGAGTGACATGCCATGATGATTGTTATTATGTGTATGTGCTATACTCTAGAACCCTAATGTGATCATATGAAGATCACCAACCAAATAAATCAAAAGGAGAAATAAATCAAATAATAGAAAAACCCTAAAACCCTCACATATGGCTTATGCCATTTTTATAAATTTTGACCCTAGACCATCTTGGTCTTCACCATTAGTTGAATAATGTCACTAAACACTTATTACCACGTTTGGAATCAAATAAACACAAATCAAATGAATTTCAAACTCAAATTTGGATCACATATGATAATGGTCAAATCTACCATTTTTAGTCTGAGCACTACTTTGAGCCCTTGCAATTCAAAATTTTCAAACTATACTTTGTCAACTCTTTGAACCTCATCCAAGAGCACATCAAGGTGAACACTTTTTGTAAAGACCACCATGCCAAATTCTTTTTAGATCAAATACTATGCTCATCCAAAGTTGCAACTTTTTATCAAGTGGAACAATCTCACACTTAGCCAAATTTGCGTTTCTTTGAATTTGACAAATCCACCACCACACCTCATTCTCTCTGGTCATTTACAACTAAACCAAACACACACTTTTCAAATTTTGCCACCATATGAATTCAATCAAACTTTGCAAGAATTTAAATTGGACAAATATGGAACAAATCAAAAACACTATTGTAAATAGTTTTGGCCTAACCCTACTGCCCCAAACTACTCCACCCTGTCCCCTGATCTCTTCTACCTCTAGCACACTCAATAGCAAGCCTAGAGGAGAGCCATGAATGCCAAAGCCACCACCATGCCGGCCATGGCCATGAGCATCTTCCTCCCCTCTTTTCTCTCCACCGTGGCCTCGACTACCTTGCCAAATATGCTCCCCTTGGTCACCTGAGCACGCCGGTGGTCGCCGTTCGTCGAGAGGTGGACCACAACGCCCTGGCCAGAACGCGCCCGCGACGCCCACGTGCGACAGCAGCGGCATGGCCATGCCGTGCTTGCCGGCCAACGCGCGCGCCACGGACACGCGCCGCCTCGCATCTGGCCCCCTTTTCTTCACCATTCGCCTCGCCGCGCCACCGCGACTCCACCAGACACGCGCATAACAACGACCCTGGACCACCGCCACCGAAGAAGTCGAGCAAACCCCGCCATTGCCGCGACAGACCTGGAAACAACGCGACCAAACCAAGCACCGCCCGACCAAGCTGTCGCCGCCCAGAGGACCATTGTGACATCGTGAACACCACCGCGCCCTCGCCTAGATCGCTAGCTCGCCGGAGAAGCCGCGCCATGGTCGACCTCGCCACTGCCCCGCAGCACCCTCTCGATTCTATAAATAGAGGACTCCCTGGACCAAACCAAGCACGCCAACCTCTTCTCCTCCCATCCCTGACTCTCCACGACCACTCCACTTTCTCGATTGACGCCGGAGCAGCCCCAATTTGGTGATCGGAGCCGCCAGTACCCGGAGATCGCCGCCGTCGATTGGAGCTTGCCCACGCCTCGCCACTGCTACAGGCAGCCTCGCCATCGTCTACCACTTCCTCGCGCACACTGCCAACCCTCGCCGGACCTTTGGTTAGCTCTCCGACCCCCTAGGCTCGCCGGAGAAGCCACGGCATCTCGTCGGAGATGACGATGCACGTGAGCCGTCCGATGTGTTTCTAATCCTACGTCTCGCCTCGCCCCATACCGATTCGGCTTTGATGAGCCGCTGACAGGCAGGCCCAACCCTGTCAGGCAGCCCACGCGTCTGTGGACCGTGGTGGGCTGGGCAGGCCGTTAGTTTGAATCTGGCCCGTTAGAATTTTTCCCGCCAGCCCGTTTAGTTCAAATCCAGTTTAATTAATTCAAATCAAATTCAATACTGAACCCCACTTTGAAAATTCATAGAATCTGTTTGGCTTGGCAAAATTTTAACAAATTTGATATTGTTAGAAAGCTAGTTAAAAGTTCTACAATATTCCACTGGTCCCACCTCAAGATCTGTTGTAGAATTAATCTGATAAAAAGATAAAGGCAGGGACTTTTCCATATTCAAATAATTATTAAGAATCAACCAAAATAGATATTAAGTTAATTCCAACTCCAATAGCTCACATTTGACTTACACTAATTGTTTCTGCAAGAAAATGGTGTGGTCACTTTGCATGATCATGCCCTAGTTTAATTAATGGACAATAGGGCTAGTTTATGTAAGTGATATTGTCCAAAACTATTATGCAAATCATATGAAGTATTTAACTTCATTTAAATCTTCTCCCAAATGAATTCATGTGATGTTTGAACCCCTGGTAAAACACTCTTATATGAAATACTTGGAGATTTAAATCATTTGTAGAATTATTAAATGATATGAGGTGGTCTACCTCATTTAAATCATTTTCTCAAGTGATGATAATGAATGTTGACTTAGGTCAATATAAATTCATGTATGATTATTTGAGAAATTAAATCTTAAGAAGATTTCAATGAGAGGAAATTATTTCTCAAGAACCCTATGGAAACTATCATTTACATATTAAATAAGAGGAAATTATTTCTTCACAAGCAACACCACCAATGCACCCAAATTGTATTAATTTTGTGTGCTTAGAATAGTTTGTGTGAATATGTGTGATGTTTGGAATAGCCACTGAATTAGTTGAGTGATTATACTCGTATTTAAATTTAGACGCTAGCACCGGAGAATACCCGGAAGAAGAAGGTTGCTACCAAGAAGAGGAGGAGGAAAACTTTGAGAACTACCAAGGCAAGCTAATATTCTTGCAAAGTGAAAAGCCCTTTGGGGCAAGGCACCATTAGTCTTACATTTTCTTACCATAATCCTATCCCAAGTTTTTACTATACAAGTTTTACTTGTTGTTTTCCAAGAGTTACTTTTATAGTTAACTTTGGTCAAAGTAAAAGAGGTATACTATAGTAGTTAATTTAGTCTCAAGCTAGCCAAGAAATATTAGCACCCCTCATGATTAGTGCTAGTGCTAAATACTAAAACTTGACTACTCTAGATGGGAACATGTGACTTTGAACTGAATTTTTGAAACCTTGGAATGATGAATAATTTCATTGAATGAATTTTGAAGGTGAATGTGAACAAGAGAAGAAGGTGATTTTTGATAAAAATGATATTGGTTTGAATGCGATACCTTTCCAATATTGAGTACTCCCACAATACCTGATTATGGGTAGGGCTTAACTGGAAGTTTATGTATCTTAGTATGAGTTCCCTCTGAACACACGTCATAGGGGTTATGCCGAGGCTGCCTCCGTTGTTGAGAAATGATGTGAATTGAGGTGAATTGTACGGCCAAGCCCTGTGCAGTTCCCAGGTTGACAGTTGGTCTTCACTGGGAGGCCAAGCTCATGGGGAGAGGTGCTCATACTAGGATTTATAAGTGAAAGGTTATGGTTGATGATCCGCGTACTGTGTTACGATGATTCGGGGTAATCCCGACGGATCAAATCAAATGTTGTGGCACAATTGTGCAACCTCTGCAGAGTGTCAATCTATTCGAATAGCCGTGTCCACGGATACAGACGGTTGGAACGGCCATACAGTTTCCGATGTCAAATTCTTGAAAATGATGTTGAAATGAAATGGGTGAAATGACTTGTGAAGTGGTGAATTGAATTGAAATCACCACTTGAATGGTGGGAATGACACTAATGTTCCCACTTGAGTTAGTTAGCACATGAATAAGCTTTCTCAAATACTTGTGAACAAAATTTGGCTTTATGCAAATAAACTAGAGCTTAGCAAACCTTACTAGGAATGTCTAGCACTTACTCTAGTATTAGTTTGCGAGTACTTGAAGTACTCATGGCTTTGTCCCTGGCTATTCAAATGGCCAGAGTATGAAGATGAACAAGGATATGACCAGCAGGACGCCTACGACAACTAGGAGTCTTCCGACGTCAAGCATTGGCATGTGGACTAGAGAGTCCTTGTATCTTACGTTTCCGCTATGAACTTGTGTTTGTTCGTTGATCAATAGATCAACTATTCGTGTAATATAGATGATGTGATTCCAATTGTAAGACATTATGGTTTGTAATGAATGATGACTGTGATAATTAACTATTATGCCTCGCAACAACAATATTCCTGGGATTGCGATGTATGACATAATAGGCATCCGGACTTAAAAATCCGGGTGTTGACACGGGGCCCGTCTTATTTATGGTCTCTCCCCTTTTTCCGGTGATGATGTTGACTGTTGTGCGGTTTCTCAATGCACAGGAGGTGCGAGCGAGCGAGCGAGGCCGAGAATGAGAGAGATGTTTTTTGTGAGAGGGACAACCTAAGGATCCTGAAGGACCCAGAGACTTCCGATACGCATCCTGATGCGTCTTCTCTTGATAAAGAAGATGGCTGGGAGTTTGCGTACCTACCGCACGTGACTTGTGCTCACTGAAGTGTAGGACCTCACGCATGGGAACACACGTAAGTGATAGACATGTTTCTCTAATAACTCGGGTGATTATTATACTGTATTATTACAAAGTTTTCCTATGGATCCTTCTTAGTTACTCCAAAATGAAGCTTCTGGTTCAAATATGTCTAGATCTTGTTTATCAACTTGAATGCTTAGTATATGACATAAGAAGACTATGTGCTTTGATTTTTCATTTTTTTCGAATTTTTGAATTTTTATGACCCTTTGAATTTTGGTCAAATCCTTGGTTTGACCAAGATTGAAACAAGTTAAAAACAAGAATATGAAAAAGTAAGCATGTATCGATCCTTCTTAATTAGTTACTCCAAAATGAAGCTTGTGGGAGTATTTTGAAATTTCCATGTTTGAAACCCAATACCACTTCTCTTCATGCTTGACTTCATAAGATAGAGTTTAGGGCTAGGGGTAGATACATGATTTTTCTGGTTTGAATATGTCTAGACCTTGTTTATCGACTTAAATGTTCTTACTATATGACATAATAAGACTGTGCTTTGGTTTTTCATTTTTTGATTTTTTGTTGAATTTTTATGCCCATTTGAATTTTGGTCAAATCCTATGTTTGACCAAGATTGAAACAAGTTAAAAACAAGAATATGAAAAAGTAAGCATGTATCCATCCTTCTTAGTCACTCCAAATGAAGCTCGAGGGAGTATTTTGAAATTTCCATGTTTGAAATCCAATACCACTTCTCTTCATGCTTGACTTCATAAGATAGAGTTTATGGTTAGGGATAGATACATGATTTTTCTGGTTTGAATAATGTCTATATCTTGTTTATCAACTTGAATGCTTACTATATGACAAGATTATGTTCTTTCGTTTTTTTTTGTTTTTTTGTATTTTTATGCCCATTTGAATCTTGTTCAAATCCTAGGTTTGACCAAGAGGTAAACAAGTTTAAAACATGAATATGAAAAAGTAAGCATGTATCCTTCTTAGTCACTCCAAAATGAAGCACTTGGGAGGTTTTTAAAATTTCTATGTTTGAAACCAAAAACAACTTCTCTTCATGCTTGACTTCGTAAGACAAAGTTTAGGGTTAGGGGGTAGATACATTATTTTTCTGGTTCAAATATGTCTAGATCTTGTTTATCAACTTGAATGCTTAGTATATGACATAAGAAGACTATGTGCTTTGATTTTTCATTTTTTTGAATTTTTATGACCATTTGAATTTTGGTCAAATCCTTGGTTTGACCAAGATTGAAACAAGTTAAAAACATGAATATGAAAAAGTAAGCATGTATCGATCCTTCTTAGTCACTCCAAAATGAAGCTCGAGGGAGTATTTTGAAATTTCCATGTTTGAAATCCAATGCCACTTCTCTTCATGCTTGACTTCATAAGATAGAGTTTATGGTTAGGGGTAGATACATGATTTTTCTGGTTTGAATAATGTCTATATCTTGTTTATCAACTTGAATGCTTACTATATGACAAGATTATGTTCTTTCGTTTTTTTTTGTTTTTTGTATTTTTATGCCCATTTGAATCTTGTTCAAATCCTAGGTTTGACCAAGAGGTAAACAAGTTTAAAACATGAATATGAAAAAGTAAGCATGTATCCTTCTTAGTCACTCCAAAATGAAGCACTTGGGAGGTTTTTAAAATTTCTATGTTTGAAACCAAAAACAACTTCTCTTCATGCTTGACTTCGCAAGACAAAGTTTAGGGTTAGGGGGTAGATACATTATTTTTCTGGTTCAAACCAGTCTAGATCTTGTTTATCAACTTGAATGCTTAGTATATGACATAAGAAGACTATGTGCTTTGATTTTTCATTTTTTCGAATTTTTGAATTTTTATGACCCTTTGAATTTTGGTCAAATCCTTGGTTTGACCAAGATTGAAACAAGTTAAAAACAAGAATATGAAAAAGTAAGCATGTATCGATCCTTCTTAATTAGTTACTCCAAAATGAAGCTTGTGGGAGTATTTTCAAATTTCCATGTTTGAAACCCAATACCACTTCTCTTCATGCTTGACTTCATAAGATAGAGTTTAGGGCTAGGGGTAGATTCATGATTTTTCTGGTTTGAATATGTCTAGACCTTGTTTATCGACTTGAATGTTCTTACTATATGACATAATAAGACTGTGCTTTGGTTTTTCATTTTTTAATTTTTTGTTGAATTTTTATGCCCATTTGAATTTTGGTCAAATCCTAGGTTTAACCAAGATTGAAACAAGTTAAAAACATGAATATGAAAAAGCAAGCATGTCTCGATCCTTCTTTGTCACTCAAAAATGAAGCGCGAGGGATTATTTTGAAATTTCCATGTTTGAAATCCAATACCACTTCTTTTCATGCTTGACTTCATAAGATAGAGTTTATGGTTATGGGGTAGATACATCATTTTTCAGGTTTGAATATGTCTAGATCTTGTTTATCAACTTGAATGCTTACTGTATGACAAGATTATGTTCTTTCATTTTTTTTATTTTTATGCCCAATTGAATATTGGTCAAATCCTAGGTTTGACCAAGAGGTAAACAAGTTTAAAACATGAATATGAAAAAGTAAGCATGTATCCTTCTTAGTCACTCCAAAATGAAGCATTTTGGGAGGTTCTTTAAATTTCTATGCATGTTTGAAACCAAAAACAACTTCTTTTCATGCTTGACTTTGTAAGACAAAGATTAAGGTTAGGGGGAGATACATGATTTTTCTGGCTCAAATATGTCTAGATCTTGTTTATCAACTTGAATGCTTACTATATGACATAAGAAGACTATGTGCTTTGATTTTTCATTTTTTTGAATTTTTATGACCATTTGAATTTTGGTCAAATCCTGGTTTGACCAAGATTGAAACAAGTTAAAAACAAGAATATGAAAAGTAAGCATGTCGATCCTTCTTAATTAGTCACTCCAAAATGAAGCTCGTGGGAGGTATTTTGAAATTTCCATGTTTGAAACCCAATACCACTTCTCTTCATGCTTGACTTCGCAAAGACAAAGTTTAGGAGTTAGGGGTAGATACATTATTTTTCTGGTTCAAATATGTCTAGATCTTGTTTATCAACTTGAATGCTTAGTATATGACATAAGAAGACTATGTGCTTTGATTTTTCATTTTTTTGAATTTTTATGACCATTTGAATTTTGGTCAAATCCTTGGTTTGACCAAGATTGAAACAAGTTAAAAACATGAATATGAAAAAGTAAGCATGTATCGATCCTTCTTAGTCACTCCAAAATGAAGCTCGAGGGAGTATTTTGAAATTTCCATGTTTGAAATCCAATGCCACTTCTCTTCATGCTTGACTTCATAAGATAGAGTTTATGGTTAGGGGTAGATACATGATTTTTCTGGTTTGAATAATGTCTATATCTTGTTTATCAACTTGAATGCTTACTATATGACAAGATTATGTTCTTTCGTTTTTTTTTGTTTTTTGTATTTTTATGCCCATTTGAATCTTGTTCAAATCCTAGGTTTGACCAAGAGGTAAACAAGTTTAAAACATGAATATGAAAAAGTAAGCATGTATCCTTCTTAGTCACTCCAAAATGAAGCACTTGGGAGGTTTTTAAAATTTCTATGTTTGAAACCAAAAACAACTTCTCTTCATGCTTGACTTCGCAAGACAAAGTTTAGGGTTAGGGGGTAGATACATTATTTTTCTGGTTCAAACCAGTCTAGATCTTGTTTATCAACTTGAATGCTTAGTATATGACATAAGAAGACTATGTGCTTTGATTTTTCATTTTTTCGAATTTTTGAATTTTTATGACCCTTTGAATTTTGGTCAAATCCTTGGTTTGACCAAGATTGAAACAAGTTAAAAACATGAATATGAAAAAGTAAGCATGTATCGATCCTTCTTAATTAGTTACTCCAAAATGAAGCTTGTGGGAGTATTTTGAAATTTCCATGTTTGAAACCCAATACCACTTCTCTTCATGCTTGACTTCATAAGATAGAGTTTAGGGCTAGGGGTAGATACATGATTTTTCTGGTTTGAATATGTCTAGACCTTGTTTATCGACTTGAATGTTCTTACTATATGACATAATAAGACTGTGCTTTGGTTTTTCATTTTTTGATTTGTTGTTGAATTTTTATGCCCATTTGAATTTTGGTCAAATCCTAGGTTTAACCAAGATTGAAACAAGTTAAAAACATGAATATGAAAAAGTAAGCATGTCTCGATCCTTCTTTGTCACTCAAAAATGAAGCGCGAGGGATTATTTTGAAATTTCCATGTTTGAAATCCAATACCACTTCTTTTCATGCTTGACTTCATAAAATAGAGTTTATGGTTAGGGGGTAGATACATCATTTTTCAGGTTTGAATATGTGTAGATCTTGTTTATCAACTTGAATGCTTACTGTATGACAAGATTATGTTCTTTCATTTTTTTTATTTTTATGCCCAATTGAATATTGGTCAAATCCTAGGTTTGACCAAGAGGTAAACAAGTTTAAAACATGAATATGAAAAAGTAAGCATGTATCCTTCTTAGTCACTCCAAAATGAAGCATTTTGGGAGGTTCTTTAAATTTCTATGCATGTTTGAAACCAAAAACAACTTCTTTTCATGCTTGACTTTGTAAGACAAAGATTAAGGTTAGGGGGAGATACATGATTTTTCTAGCTCAAATATGTCTAGATCTTGTTTATCAACTTGAATGCTTACTATATGACATAAGAAGACTATGTGCTTTGATTTTTCATTTTTTTGAATTTTTATGACCATTTGAATTTTGGTCAAATCCTTGGTTTGACCAAGATTGAAACAAGTTAAAAACAAGAATATGAAAAAGTAAGCATGTATCGATCCTTCTTAATTAGTCACTCCAAAATGAAGCTCGTGGGAGTATTTTGAAATTTCCATGTTTGAAACCCAATACCACTTCTCTTCATGCTCGTGGGGTAGATACATGATTTTTCTGGTTTGAATATGTGTAGATCTTGTTTATCAACTTGAATGCTTACTGTATGACAAGATTATGTTCTTTCATTTTTTTTATTTTTTTTTGTATTTTTATGCCCATTTGAATCTTGGTCAAATCCTAGGTTTGACCAATAGGTAAACAAGTTTAAAACATGAATATGAAAAAGTAAGCATGTATCCTTCTTAGTCACTCCAAAATGAAGCACTTGGGAGGTTTTTAAAATTTCTATGCATGTTTGAAACCAAAAACAACTTCTCTTCATGCTTGACTTCGCAAGACAAAGTTTAGGGTTAGGGGGTAGATACATTATTTTTCTGGTTCAAATATGTCTAGATCTTGTTTATCAACTTGAATGCTTAGTATATGACATAAGAAGACTATGTGCTTTGATTTTTCATTTTTTTCGAATTTTTGAATTTTTATGACCATTTGAATTTTGGTCAAATCCTTTGTTTGACCAAGATTGAAACAAGTTAAAAACATGAATATGAAAAAGTAAGCATGTATCGATCCTTCTTAATTAGTTACTCCAAAATGAAGCTTGTGGGAGTATTTTGAAATTTCCATGTTTGAAACCCAATACCACTTCTCTTCATGCTTGACTTCATAAGATAGAGTTTAGGGCTAGGGGTAGATACATGATTTTTCTGGTTTGAATATGTCTAGACCTTGTTTATCGACTTGAATGTTCTTACTATATGACATAATAAGACTATGCTTTGGTTTTTCATTTTTTGATTTTTTGTTGAATTTTTATGCCCATTTGAATTTTGGTCAAATCCTAGGTTTAACCAAGATTGAAACAAGTTAAAAACATGAATATGAAAAAGTAAGCATGTCTCGATCCTTCTTTGTCACTCAAAAATGAAGCGCGAGGGATTATTTTGAAATTTCCATGTTTGAAATCCAATACCACTTCTTTTCATGCTTGACTTCATAAGATAGAGTTTATGGTTAGGGGGTAGATACATCATTTTTCAGGTTTGAATATGTCTAGATCTTGTTTATCAACTTGAATGCTTACTGTATGACAAGATTATGTTCTTTCATTTTTTATTTTTTTGTATTTTTATGCCCAATTGAATATTGGTCAAATCCTAGGTTTGACCAAGAGGTAAACAAGTTTAAAACATGAATATGAAAAAGTAAGCATGTATCCTTCTTAGTCACTCCAAAATGAAGCATTTTGGGAGGTTCTTTAAATTTCTATGCATGTTTGAAACCAAAAACAACTTCTTTTCATGCTTGAATTTGTAAGACAAAGATTAAGGTTAGGGGAGATACATGATTTTTCTGGCTCAAATATGTCTAGATCTTGTTTATCAACTTGAATGCTTACTATATGACATAAGAAGACTATGTGCTTTGATTTTTCATTTTTTTGAATTTTTATGACCATTTGAATTTTGGTCAAATCCTTGGTTTGACCAAGATTGAAACAAGTTAAAAACAAGAATATGAAAAAGTAAGCATGTATCGATCCTTCTTAATTAGTCACTCCAAAATGAAGCTCGTGGGAGTATTTTGAAATTTCCATGTTTGAAACCCAATACCACTTCTCTTCATGTTCGTGGGGTAGATACATGATTTTTCTGGTTTGAATATGTATAGATCTTGTTTATCAACTTGAATGCTTACTGTATGACAAGATTATGTTCTTTCATTTTTTTTTTTTGTATTTTTATGCCCATTTGAATCTTGGTCAAATCTTAGGTTTGACCAAGAGGTAAACAAGTTTAAAACATGAATATGAAAAAGTAAGCATGTATCCTTCTTAGTCACTCCAAAATGAAGCACTTGGGAGGTTTTTAAAATTTCTATGCATGTTTGAAACCTTCATGCTTGACTTCGTAAGACAAAGTTTAGGGTTAGGGGGTAGATACATGATTTTTCTGGTTCAAATATGTCTAGATCTTGTTTATCAACACTTGAATGCTTACTGTATGACATAAGAAGACTATGTGCTTTGGTTTTTCATTTTTTTATTTTTTGAATTTTTATGCCCATTTGAATTTTGGTCAAATCCTTGGTTTGACCAAGATTGAAACAAGTTAAAAACATGAATATGAATAAGTAAGCATGTATCAACAAACAAAGATGTGATAAATAAACATTTTATTATTTGCCTGTAGGGCATATCTCCAACAGGTTGGGGCGTGGGACTAGGAAATGATGGGAGAGAGAGGGGTGGGCGGCGTGGGTGGTGGGTTTGGGCCAGCCGAGGAGGAAAAAGGTGCTAATGGCGTCAGTTTAGATGGAGGGTGGAAATTTCTTTCTAGGCAGATTCAATGGTTAGGTGGGGGTGCTTCTACCACCCTGAGTAGCCCACTATTTTGCATAGCAAGATATGATAATATTAGTTGGGAGAGATGTATATATAAATGCAATATAGTATCTAAAGATTTTATTGTGGCTCTATGTATAATCAGCAATATTAAATACAAGGCCATAAAGAAATACATATTTTCTTTGAAAAATAAAGCTATGGAGTTAATGCAAAACTAGCAAGATATGCTCATAGTAAATGGGAGGGATACATTTATAAATGCAGTGTCGATATCTATAGATTTTATTGTGGCTCTATCTATATATAATCACCAATATTAGATATGAGTCCATAATGATGAAATGAATAGTCTCTTTGAAAAATAAAACCTAGGGAGTTTATGATAGCAAGATATGCCGATATCTAAAGATTTTATTGTGCCTCCATCTATAATCACCAATATTAGATCCGAGGCCATAATGATGAAATGCATAGTCTCTTTGAAAAACAAAAACTATGCCGTTTATGCTAGCAAGATATGCTCATATTAAATGGGAGGGATACCTATATAAATACGGTGTCGATATCTAAAGATTTTATTGTGGATCTATCGATAATCACCAATATTAGATACGAGGGCATAATGATTAAATGGATAGTCTCTTTGAAAAATAAAAGCTATCATTTTAATGCAAAACTAGCAAGATATACTCATATTACATGAGAGGGATACATATATAAATGCAATGCCAATATCTAAAGATTTTATTGTGGCTCTATTTATCATCACCAATATTACATACGAGGCCATAATGATGAAATGCATAGTTTCTTTGAAAAATAAAAGCTATGGCGTTTATGCTAGCAATAGATTCTCATATTAAATGCGAAGGATACATATATCAATATAGTGTTGATATCTAAAGATTTTCTTGTGGCACTATCTATAATCACAAATATTAGATATGAAGCCATAGTGATGAAATGCATAGTTTCTTTGAAAATAAAAGCTATGGCGTTTATGGTAGCAAGATATGCTCATATTAAATGGGTGGGATACATATATAAATGCAGTACCAATATCTAAAGATTTCACTGCGGCTCTATGTATAAAAGTATTAAACGCCAACCCATAATGATGACATACATAATTTTATTGCAAAATAAAATTTGTGGTGTTTATGCAAAACTAGCAAGGTATCCTAATATTAATTGCGAGAGATACATATATAAATGCATGAAATTAACCAACCAATATCTTATATTTCATCGTGTGTCTATATAAACACACATGATGGTAAACCAAGCATAAGTGGTCCGTTTTACCCATGGCGCTCGGAAAAACCGACCCAAGGATGCTCAACATGGCTGTTATTAGTGTCATGCTCACAGCCATCGTGTCTTCAACGTTGCCATCATGCCAAGGAGGTACACAACAATTTTTAATATTTTATCTACAGTTCCCAAATGTTCAAAGTACTATTAGCGGTTTATGTTTCTATTTTTTTACTATATTACTAAATTGTATCTTCTGGGTTGTATTCCATTGTAGACGATAAACCATGGGCATGCGGAAAATATGTAGCAAACTGCACCGAGGAGTCGTGCAACCAGGAATGCAAAAACAATGGCTTTATGGTTGATTATAGATCGACATGCGTAACCTTTGAAGGTCATCATAAGTGTTGCTGTCAATATAAGACATGTAAGTGATATCTTCTTCACATGCATTAAAAACTCCCGTACATGGTCACACCAACCCCTACATCTACTAACTTCTAGATCCATTAATCCTGATGATCTTATTGGGACATCGTGTGAGCTACAAACTTCCATCCCTCTATATATCTACTCCCTTAACTCTTCCTTCTCGTGATTACACACCGTGTATCAAGTATACAAAAACTTGCATGACCAGATTATCCAGAAACTAAAACCCAAGGATAGAATAGTACCATGTTGTGTAGGACAGCAGTAAGGAGTATCGTGACAAGTTAGCAAGTGTTGTAAAAATGGAGGACGTACCCAAGGAGATTAACGATAAATAGTTTTATAAATGGAAGAACTGGGATCATTTCTCTATGAATCTCCCACTAGTTATGCGCAAAGATGACCGCGAGACCTTTTAGAAGCCATTATGTCAGAACAATCCAGAGTGTTTTACCTATATTTTCCAAATATTCAAAGTACTATTAGCGTTTTTCTATTTCTATTTTTATGGACTATATTACTAAATAGTTTATTCTGTGTTTTATTGTATTGTAGATCAAATATGGACATGCATAATTGTAACAAACTGCAACACCATGGCTTGCTGGCGTGACTGCCTCGATCGAAGAGGATTTTTTGAACCTTTTCTAGTGCAATGCTCTACAATTCAAGAACATGAGCAGTGTTGCTGTAAATTTTTAAGTTGAGTGTGATGAAGATTCTCAGCTAATGGAATAAAATAATGTTGGTGAATGATGCCATGAGAATGTAATGTATCAGTATACTGATGCCAATAATTGAATAAACTTATATTTTATGATAAACATAGTTATTACATGCATCAATCTCATTGGATTGACATGAGAATTTTCTTTTGACGTGGGCACTGCCCAATTATATTGTAGGGGTTCCCCACACAGTGTTTTATTAAAAGTCAACTAACAAAATTACGTATGTATAGGGTGAAAAGAAAAAAGAAGGAACCTACACTATAGATTACAAAAGTTGTCAATCCATGATGACAAAGTTTGTACAACATCTTTTTTCACTCTATGTTTAACTAGATTGATGTCACTAATAAAACATGCTCTCCATGCTCTAAAAGAAGGTCTAATTCCTCTAAAAAATTGTTATTTCTTTGCTTCCAAATGTTCCAGCAGACAAGGATCACAATCTCAATAAAGCAAGGACCCGAGAATTTTCTTGTTGCTCTATTTAGCATCTCTGGCCCAGAGTTCCCATTCTAGTCAATTGAAGATATGTCCAAATGCGGACACTAAACGTGCACTCAAAAAATAAATGAGACCAATCTTCATAATTGCTTCCAGGGCAAAGAACACAGCTATTGTCATTAGTGACATTCGAATGCCTTCTCAGCAGCATATCTTTAGTATTTATCAAATCACGAAGAATTATCAAGGAAAAAAATCGTGCTTTAACATATATTTACTTTTCCAGATCCATTGAGAGGGGAAATGGTTCGGGATATGCTGAAATGCCATTCTGTAGTTCTTATTAGGAATACATTTTCCATTCTTAGAGCATGACATATTCCATACATCATCCTGATGAGATAGAGTCATATTGTGCAGCTGGATCTGTAGAGCTTGAAGTTCAGTCATAGCCTCCAATGATAAAGGGAGGTGGAAAGCGTCAACAGGATCATTAAGAGACATGTCAGATTTCACATAGCCCAATTTGTCTTTGGCAAAGGAGAACAATCGAGGATATTCATCAGCTATATTTTTACCATTCCATCGATAAGTCCAGAAAAGAACAGTTTCACCATTGCCCACTTTACATTGAAATAAATTTTTGTATAGATCCGAAAGCTTGAAGATACTTCTCCAACAAAATGATCCACAAATGGTAACAACATGAGGCACCTCCTGATAATACTATGAGCTTTTTTATCAACTTATCCCATGGCAGATCAGCATTATTGTAGAAGTTGTGAAGATGTTTAAGCAAGAGGCATTTATTTTGTATTTTAAGGATGATAATTCCAAGGCCTCCTTTTTTCCTTTGGCCGATATACCATCTCCCAGGATGCCAAAGAGTAAGCTTTATCATCATACTTCTTTTTCCTCGAAAGGCAATGTCTTATGGATCTATCAATCACATCAATAAGTCCATCTTGGATATCCAAAGTGCATAGGTAGTGAATCGGAATAGAAGACAATACTGAATTATCAAGGACCATTTTGTCTCCATATGAGAGGAACATAGCAGAAGCAGTGAGTCTTCTTTCAATTCTATCATCCAAAGGAACTAAGTCTTTGATTGTTGGCTTGGTGGTGCCCATCGGAAGTCCAAGGACCAATCTGACATGGGAATTGTAGACGGAGGAAGACTGACCACATAGGATGTGTTTGTTACACCCATATGGATAGAAGGGGCATAGGCATATAAACATTTTTTGGTGGGCGGAGTCTTAAAGCAATCCACTATGAAAAAGTGACCTTCCGGGACGAATTTCATCCTGGACCGTGGACGAAGGTGACCATGTGGCACGTTTTTTGGGCCTCCGGGGGCGATCCCAAAACATTTTTCGAGGCCCTCTATAGCCACGGATTGGCCTAAAACGTGCCCCATGGTCATCTGACCCATGGTAGATGATGATTTCTTTCTTTCGGCTGCAAAGTCAACGCAAATCTATGCTTTGACGAGTATGGAGCCCAGATGTTAGTGTCCCTGGCGATCTTTTTTCTTGGCCGCGCACCTGTTTGAGCTTCACCGATCTAGGCGTTTGTGATTCTCGCTGATAGGTCCCAGACTTCAGCCTCTCTGTACGAGAAACCATTGATTTCTTGCATTCGTTTCCCCCTGATTCCTAGCTACTCGGCATTAACTTTCGATCCCTCCACGTATGTTAACGATGATTGAGGCTACAGGCTGATGGGTCCCAGATGTTATTCTCACAAAACAAGATTTGTTTGATTTCTTGCATTACTTTTTACCCCTCATTTTTGGTTACTCGACATTAACTTTCCATCTCTGTCGCGCTGTTAGCATTGAGGGAGGTTGCAGGCCGATGGGCCCCAAATGTCATTCTCACAAAACAAGATTCGTTTGATTTCTTGCATTATTTTTTACCCCTAATTTCTGGTTACTCAACTTTAACATGGGATCCTTGCCGCTTGTTAACGCTGCGGGATGTTGCAGGCGGAAGTGTCCCGGGTGTCAGCCTCACTATGCAAGAATCATTTGATTTCTTCATTTTTTTTTACCAGTGATTTTTGGTTACTCGACTTTAACTTTCCATCCTGCCGCCATGTTAACGCTGCGAGACGCAGCTGGCTGATGGGTCCCAGATGTCAGCCTCACAACACAAGATTTTCTTGATATCCTAATTATTTTTTACCCATGATGTTGCTGTCTACTTGCCTTTATTTTCAATCCCTTCTCTTAACCACCATAGTTGCTGGTCTTGGGTTTTTCATTTTTGTGAATTTTTATGCCCATTTGAATCTTGGTCAAATCCTAGGTTTGACCAAGAGTTAAACAAGTTTAAAACATGAATATGAAAAAGTAAGCCCATATCATTCTTAGTCACTTCAAAATGAAGCACTTGGTATAGTAGCTAGGTTTTTAAAATTTCTATGTTTGAAACCAAAACTCACTTCTCTTCATGCTTGACTTCATGAAACATAGTTTAGGGTTAGGGGTAGATACATGATTTTTCTTGTTTGAATATGTCTAGATCTTGTTTATCAACTTGAATGCTTACTCTGTGACATAAGAAGACTATGTGCTTTGATTTTTTTATTTTTTTATTCGTTTTTGAATTTTTATACCGATGTTAATTTTGGTCAAATCCTAGGTTTGACCAAGATTTAAACAAGTTAAAAACATGAATATGAAAAAGTAAGCATGTATCGATCCTTCTTAGTCACTCCAAAATGAAGCTCGTGGGAGTATTTTGAAATTTCCATGTTTGAAACCCAATACCATTTCTCTTCATGCTTGACTTCATAAGATAGAGTTTAGGGTTAGGGGGTAGATACATGATTTTTTCTGGTTTGAATATGTCTAGACCTTGTTTATCAACTTGAATGCTTAATATATGACATAAGAAGACTATTTTATAACGGATGGAGTAAGCACTCTAGCTATGAAAAGTACCAAACAATGAATACCAAAATGATTTTTTTAGAGGAATACTAGTTCAAATTATTTAATTTTATATTAGAAGGCCAAAATCAAACCCCATAGTTGGATTTTTTGAAATTGATCTGTAGTACTGGGCAAAACCCTAGTTTAACTTATTTAATCATAGATTTGTAGGTCCATTTTTATAAGTTTTTATTATTATTACTAGGCAGTGATACGTCCAAAACGTATCCACTTTCCCGAACACTTTTGCTATTGTTTTGCCTCTAATTTGTGTATTTTGGATGCAACTAACACGGACTAACGTTGTTTTCAGCAGAACTGTTCTGGTGTCTCGTTTTTGTGCAGAAATCCAACTTTCAGGAAAAACCTCGGGATTTTGACAGAAGGCCCTATTTTCCCAGAAAACTCTCGGAGCCAGAAGGGCAAGTCAGGTGGAGGCCCGAGGGCCCCACACCCTAAGGCGGCGCGGCCCAGGAGGGGGGCGCGCGGCCCTAGCGTGTGGCCCCCTCGGCCGGCCTCCGACGCCCTCCTTCGGTCTACTTATCGGCCTCGACCTAAAAACGCACGGAGAGAAGTCGAAGTCGGCGGAAACCCTCCAGAACGCCGCCACATCGCGAAACTCCGTCTCGGGAGCCAGAAGTCTCCGTTCTGGCACTCCGCCGGGACGGGGAATTGGAGGAGATCATCGCCGCCATCACCACCGACGCCTCTTCATCAACCAGCCATGTTTCCCCCATCCATGTGTGAGTAATTCCCCCGCTTGTAGGCTGAAGGGGATGGTAGGGATTGGATGAGATTGGTCATGTAATAGTGTAAGATTGTTAGGGCATAGTGCCTAGTGTCCGTAATTGGTACTTTGATGATATTGTTGCAACTTGTTATGCTTAATGCTTGTCACTAGGGCCCGAGTGCCATGATCTCAGATCTGAACATGTTATTGTTTCATCATGATATTCGTTGTTTATGGTCTTACCTGCAAGTTGTATACACATGTCGCTGTCCGGAACCAATGGCCCCGAAGTGACAGAAATCGGGACAACCGGAGGGGATGGTAGTGATGTGAGGATCACATGTGTTCACGGAGTGTTAATGCTTTGCTCCGGTACTCTATTAAAAGGAGTACCTTAATATCCGATAGATTCCCTTGAGGCCCGGCTGCCACCGGCTGGTAGGACAAAAGATGTTGTGCAAGTTTCTCATTGCGAGCACGTACGACTATAATTGGAACACATGCCTATTGATTGCTTTGTACTTAGACACCGTTTTATTATTATCTGCAAATGCCCTGCTTGATTGTTACATGAGTTTCTCTCATCCATGCAACGCCCGTTATCCGTCCCCGTGCCTACAGTATTTTAATCCTGCTGTTTACTATAATCACTACTGCTGTCTTTGATACTCTGCTGCTGTTATTTTACTACTGCTACTACTATAAAACTGTTACTACTGATAAACTCTTGCGAGCAAGTCTGTTTCCAGGTGCAGCTGAATTGACAACTCCGCTGTTAAGGCTTTCAAGTATTCTTTGTCTCCCCTTGTGTCGAATCAATAAATTGGGTTTTACTTCCCGCGAAGACTGTTGCGATCCCCTATACTTGTGAGTCATCAAGACTATTTTCCGGCGCCGTTGCTGGGGAGCATAACTTTATTTGGAAGTTCACTTGGATTGATATTGTTCGCTGCAAATTCTCCATCATGGGTAAACCTCGCGATACTAAGGTCGCCATATTACCATCCACTACAAGAAAAGGTACAACTCTGAGTACATCTGCTGCTCTTGATTCACCATCTGTGATAAGTAAACTTGTTTCACCGCGGTTTGGTTCCGAAAAGCGCCGCAAAGGTTGTTTAATTGGTCTTGCTAGTGGATCCAAGTTTAGGTGGTGCTCAGTAAGTTCCCTGGGTACACCTAGCATGTCAGCTGGACACCATGCGAAGATTTTCCAGTGCTCATGGAGGAACTCGACGAGCGCGCTTTCCTATGTGAGGTCCATGTCTGTCGCGATGGACGTCGTTTTCTTTGGATCTGTCGGGTGAATCTGCACCTCCTTGGAATCTTTTGTAGTGTTAAAGGTTGGCTCCCTGAGAGGCCTCCCGACATCTGGCAGCACATCATAATCAGTCGTAAGCCTTGACGCCATATACTTTGCTTGCATCCCGAAAGTTTCTGACAGTCGATGAAAATCCTTGTCGCATTTATCGGCTAATGCAAAACTTCCTTTGACTGTAATTGGTCCTTTAGGTCCAGGCATCCTCCACAACAGGTACGTATAGTGCGGTACCGCCATAAACCTGACATACGCTGGTCGTCCCAACAAGGCATGATATTGCGACGGGAAATCCACGACTTCAAACTCCAGCCTTTCTATTCTATAATTTTCTCGGGTCCCAAACTGAACATCGAGATTGATCTTCCCCAACGGATAACTCGGCTTCTCTGGCGTGATACCATGGAAACGTGTGTTGGTTGGTTTCAGATTTTCTAGAGATATGTTCATCTTCCTTAGTGTATCTGCGTACATAAGGTTTAGACTGCTGCCTCCATCTATGAATACTCGAGATACGTCGAATCCTGCGATTACTGCTGGTGAGATAAGTGCTGACTGCCCTGGTCGAGGAACTTGCTGCGGGTGATCCGCTATTGTGAAGCCAATGTCTTGTCCTGACCAATTTAGGTATTCAATCGTTGGTGGAGGCATCTTCTCTGCCATGAGCTCTATTGGACGGCCTACCCTTCTGAATCATCGAGACCGCACCGTTGGAGTTGGGATCAACGTATGGAGGTGGTTGTGGTGCTGCCGCTATTCTGAGCTGGTGCCGATTTTCGTCTGTAATTGCGGGAGGAGGTAGCAAGTGGATCTCACTCCTGGGCCCTTGAGGATTTCTATTTGTTGCTTGAGCATTGGCTTGCCCCGCAAACCTCAACATTGCTTGAAAATTTCGACAGTCCTTCGCGAGATGTCCTAGATCTGTCTCTTCCCATTGCTGTCGAGATATAAATGCATCTGACACGGCCCGTTCATCATATCCTCGGGAGACACGAAAGGTCTCTGGAACCTTGGCCCACTATTTTGCCTGTTATTTCGGGAATCATCTCTGTTGTCGCCTCGCTGCTCGCTACTCCTTTGATATTCATCTCTATTTCCTCCTCCAGCGCTTCCTCGAAACCCAGCCGAAATTTGGACAGGAGCATCGTAACTCGAGAATTG
This sequence comes from Lolium rigidum, assembly GCF_022539505.1. Lineage (NCBI taxonomy): Eukaryota > Viridiplantae > Streptophyta > Magnoliopsida > Poales > Poaceae > Lolium > Lolium rigidum. The sequence continues at coordinate 105,303,813 of NC_061512.1, read as the reverse complement.
TCGAGAAAATCGTCGTCTATTTTGAAAATTTCGACCACGGTCCTCCTCTGGTGACCTATGCCGCTTATTGTGAACAGCATCTTCTCCATCTGCCCACATGTTTGCTATCTCCATAAATGCTGATACTGTCTTTGGGTTGGTTCTCCCCAAGTCTTCGACAAAATCTCCTCGTCGAATTCCAGCTACGAACGCATCTATCGCTCTCTCGTCATATATGTTCTCTGCCAAGTTTTTAATGATGTTCCACCGTTGGATGTACTTTCTCATTGATTCATCATGCTTTTGTCGACATGATCTCAACTCTTCTAGTGATGTAGGTTTTTTGCAGGTGGATCAGAAGTTCTTAACGAACACGTCCTCAAAACTGTCCCAGCTGTCGAGGGTACTCCTCGTCAATGCCCTCCGATAGGGGCTTAGGGTTGATGGAATCCTGCAAGCTGACACGAGACATCGGTTCACAGACAAGCGGGGAGAGCAATTTACCCAGGTTCGGGGCCCTCGATGAGGTAAAACCCTTACGTCCTGCCTGTTTGTTCTTGATTATGATGATAATGGGTTACAATGGGGTGCCGAATAGTTCGGCTGAGATCTCGGAGAGATGGCTATCGCTAGGGTGACCTAGCTCTAAGCTTTTGCTGGCTAAGATTGCTAAGATTGATCGTGTCCCTCGGCAGCCCCTCTCCTGGCCTTTATATAGGAGGCCAGGTCTCAAGAGGTCTCACTGAATACGACTAGGTTTACAGTGGTTTAGATTTGATCTTTCCTTGTTCGACCGCTTCCAAACGTTATAGGCCGTTGAATGATTAAAAACAATCGTGTCCTATGTATAGAACCGTCGCAACTGCGCGATGTTCCACGGATTCTCGACGTCTTTTCCTGAAGCTGGATTTTTGAGCCGATAGGCTCCTCCTGGTATCACTTCGGTGATGATGTATGGTCCTTCCCATGGAGATTCTAGCTTCAAGGGTCTTTTTTGCTTCAGCCGAAGTACCATATCCCCAACATTGAAACTTCGACTGCGTATTCGTCGGCTGTGGTAGTTTCTCAGCGCTTGCTGGTATACCGTTGTTCTTGCAAGGCGATATCTCGTGCTTCGTCAAGGAGATCGATAGCATCTTGTAGCGCGATGTTGGAGGAGGACTCTATGTATGTTGTCACTCGAGGAGCTTCAAATCGGACGTCGGCTGGTTGGACTGCTTTGGCTCCGTGCACCAAGAAGAATGGAGTAGATTGAGTCGACCTGTTCGGTGTGGTACGCAAACTCCATAGTACAGATAGTAACTCTTCGACCCAGGCTCCGGCTGCGCCTTTAAGGCGTTTCTTGAGGCCATCTCCTATTAGACCATTGATCCTTTCCACCTGGCCGTTGGTCTGGGGGTGAGAGACTGATGCGAATTTCAATTTGATTCCTCCATCATCACAAAATTTCCTGAACTCCTCGGAATCAAAGTTGGAGCCGTTGTCTGTGACGATGCTGTGGGGCATACCGAATCGACAAGTTATTCCCTTGAATAATTTGACCGCTGTTTCAGCTTTTTGGTTTTGCACAGGTACTGCCTCGATCCACTTAGTGAATTTATCGACTGCAACCAATAAGTACGTGTGTCCTCCGGGTGATGATCCTGGCAGCGGCCCAACTTGATCGAGTCCCCGTTGAGCGAAAGGCCATGCCAAGGGTATTGTCATCAGGTCCGTTGCAGGAGCGTGTGGTTTTGGTGAAAAACGTTGGCAGGGATCGCACTTCATGACTAGATCCCTAGCATCCGATGCTGCCGTTGGCCAGTAAAATCCTACCCTAAAGGCTTTTGCCACAAGGGCCCTGCTCCCTGCGTGATGCCCGCAGGTTCCTTCGTGTATCTCGCGCAACAGTGCTTTTCCATCGTCAATGGCGATGCATCTTTGGAAGATCGCTGAGATGCTACGCTTGTAAAGCTCACCATTTATCACGGCGAAGGCCTTTGAACGTCTGACGATTCGCCTAGCTTCCACAGAGTCCTCTAGCAGCTCTTGCTTTGTCAGATATGCTAGGAACGGCTTGGTCCATAGTGGCTCGAGGAGGAGGACTTGTTCGGCAGGAGGAATTGGAGATTCTTCAGCCGTAGGAGTTTGCTGTGAGCTTGCCTCTAATTCATCAACCGATGGTTTTGGAGGTGCCGACGTCTTTTCTTTTATTGATCGTTGAGTGAACACTTCGTAAAACACTCCGTCTGGGATGGGGGAGCATGTAGACCCGATGTTTGCCAAAATGTCGGCTTCCTCATTACTGGCTCTGCCGATATGTTTGAGCTCGCATCCTTCGAATTTAGCTTCCATATTCTGATACAGCCGCCGGTAGGCGATCATGTTGTCGCCGACTGCGTCGCACAGGTTCATCGACTGCTGCACCACCAAGTTTGAGTCTCCATAGATCTCTAGACGAGTAGCACCACACGCCTTTGCCATTTTCATTCCGTGCAACAGCGCTTCGTATTCTGCTTCGTTGTTTGTCGGTAGAGAGAAATTCATACATAGTATATACTTCATCTTATCTCCCTGTGGTGATATCAGCACTACTCCTGCTACTGCACCTGTACTCCGTTTTGACCCATCGAAGTACATTATCCATGACCCTGACATGTCGGGTGCCGCCGGCGTCTGTGATTGGATCCAATCTGCCACAAAATCTGGGAGGATTTGGGATTTTATCGCCGTTCGATTAACGTAAGTTATGTCATGTGGCGCTAGTTCGATAGCCCATTGGGACACTCGACCTGTGGCTTCCGGATTGGTCATTATGCTCTTCAGGGGTGCTTCACTTACAACTTTAATCGGGTGCTCCGTGAAGTAGTGCCGCAACTTGCGAGCTGACCTCCATACTGCATACGACAGCTTCTGTGATGGGGATACCTCCGCCTTGCAGGAGTGAGCACTTCACTGAGGTAATAAACGGGCCTCTGCACACCATGAACTCTCCCTGCTTCCTCTCGTTCGACGACTAAAACGCTGCTGAAGACTTGTGCTGTTGCGGCTATGTACATGAGCAACGTCTCCTTCTCGCGCGGAGTCACAAGCACTGGGGAGGTCGATAAGAGTTTCTTCAAGTTGTCGAAGGATTCCTGTGCCTCCTTTGTCCACTCGAACTTTTCCGACTTTTTCATCAAGTTGTAGAAGGGCAAAGCGTTCTCCCCTAGCTTTGCAATGAACCTGCTGAGCGCTGCTAGCCGGCCTGCCAACTGCTGCACTTGGTGCAGATTCTTTGGCGTCTCCATATCAAGAATAGTTTGATCTTTAAGGGATTGGCTTCGATTCCCCTGGCTGATATGAAGTACCCGAGTACTTGTCCTCCTGGCACTCCGAAGAAGCACTTTTTGGGATTCAACTTGATTTTGTATCTGTCCAGATTGTCGAAGGTTTCCCGCAAGTCATCGATGAGTGTGGCTGCGTGCTTCGTTTTCACCATGATGTCGTCAATGTAAACTTCAATGTTTTTTCCAATCTGCTCCGCAAGGCAGGCTTGCATGCAGCGTTGATAAGTAGCTCCTGCATTTTTCAACCCGAAGGTCATGACGTTGTAACAAAAAACGCCGTGTGGAGTGATGAACGCGGTTAGCTCCTGGTCTTCCTTCTTCAGTTTAATCTGATTGTACCCGGAGTATGCATCGAGGAAAGAGAGACGGTCGCATCCGGTCGTGGAGTCTACTATTTGGTCTATTCGAGGCAGCGGGAAATGATCTTTCAGGCAGTGCTTGTTAAGGCTGGTGTAATCGATGCACATGCGGAGGGCGGTTGTGTCCTTCTTCGGCACCATGACGGGATTGGCCACCCACTCAGATTCCTTAAGCTCTCGAATAAATCCTGCCTTGCGGAGTCGATTAACTTCTTCGCTGATTGCTCTTCTCTTTGGTTCAGAAAATCGTCGCATTGATTGCCGTACTGGTTTGGCCGTCGGTTCAACATTCAGGGCGTGCTCAGCGAGTTCCCTGGGGATACCTGGCATGTCGGATGGTTCCCATGCAAATATCTCCCAGCGCTCACAGAGGAACTCGATAAGCGCGCTTTCCTATGCGACAGTGAGATCAGCCGAGGTATTGACTGTCTTCTTCGGGTCAGTAGGGTGCACCTGCAGCTTCTTATTTTCCTTTGCAGCGTCGAACTCATCGGATCTTACGTTTCGATTGTCGGCTGGTGGTTGTGTATGGTCTGTAACGGTATCGATCGCGTTGAGTTCTTCCTTGGCTCCAAACTTCGAGGCGATCTTCTGGAACTCCCTGTCGCAGTTGTCTGATCGAGCGAAGCTGCCGTGAACGGTTATTGGGGTCCCGTTGTTGCCTGACATCTTCAGTTTCAGGTATGCATAATGAGGCATGGCCATGAATTTAGCAAACGCAGGCCTGCCGAGGATGGCGTGGTACTGAGATTCCCAGTCGACTACCTCGAACTCGATCTTTTCTTTCCTGAAATTACTGGGCGTGCCGAAGACTACGTCCAATGATGTTTTGCCTAGCGAGTAAGCGGTTCGAGTCGGTATAATGCCGTGGAACCCTGTGTCAGATTCTCTTAGCATGTCGACTGTTAAACCCATTGCTCTCATTGTGCTGGCGAATAGCAGGTTCAAGATGCTTCCTCCGTCCATGAATACTTTTCCCATATTGTACCCTCCAATCTGTGCTTCAAGGACAAGGGCCGCGTGACCGGGCCTTGGGACAGCTTTCGGGTGATCCGCCCTGCTGAAGGTGATGCTTTGTTCTGACCAGTCGATGAAATCCGGCGTATCAACCATGGCGACTTCCGCATATTTTACTTCTCGGGAGAACTTCTTGATCTCTCTCTTCGAAAAGCTGGTTTTATGGATCATGTTGATTTGTCCACGTAGCGCTGGGAATACTTCGGCTAGTACATATTCATCTTTTTCCATTGGCTCGTATGGTTCTGGTACATACGGTTCTGGCGGATGGTCGTAGGACCTTGCCTTCTCCTCCATCATGTGAACTCTTGATATAGCTTCGGCTCTAAGATTATCACAGAACTGTCGAATCTCTAGGAAGTGTCGGTAGTTCCTCAAGAAATGACTGGACTTCTCCCGACCATCTTTTGGATCAAAGTAGGAGTGGAGGTAACATGGCGCCTCGAGTTGCTCTGTAGCCGAAAGGTACGGAGAACGGGTGCGGCCTTTGATTGACGATGTGTCGTGGCACCCTTGCTCTAACTGTCGAGGGTGAACTGCTGTTCTGCCTTCCTCCTCACGGTGTGAGCTTCTTCGTCTCTTTCTTTGTCCAGCCGCGGTGTCGATATTCCCACGGTCGCTCTCTTGTATGCTTCTGGGCGAAATTTTTAGGGTTGTCGCTGAAGGGACACCCTCCGGAGGTACGGCCTTTGAGTCAGACGCGCCGGCCCTAGGGAGGCGAAGGAAACCTCCGGAATCGATGACGAAGTGGACTCCACCGAAAACAGCCTCCGCGTCGTGAGATGATGCCATAGAGTTTGGGTGAAGTGCTTCGCGGCGCGGCACAAACTCGAAGGACCCGCAGCGGATCGGATCTCTTGACTCTGCCGGCGTCGGTGATTCGAGTAAGAACGCCGCAGACGTGACTGGTACTGCTGATGACCTGCCTTGTGCCGACAGGTTTCCCACAGACGGCGCCAATTGTCGAGGGTACTCCTCGACAATGCCCTCCGATAGGGGCTTAGGGTTGACGGAATCCTGCAAGCTGACACGAGACATCGGTTCACAGACAAGCGGGGAGAGCAATTTACCCAGGTTCGGGGCCCTCGATGAGGTAAAACCCTTACGTCCTGCCTGTCTGTTCTTGATTATGATGATAATGGGTTACAATGGGGTGCCGAATAGTTCGGCTGAGATCTCGGAGAGATGGCTATCACTAGGGTGACCTAGCTCTAAGCTTTTGCTGGCTAAGATTGCTAAGATTGATCGTGTCCCTCGGCAGCCCCTCTCCTGGCCTTTATATAGGAGGCCAGGTCTCAAGAGGTCTCACCGAATACGACTAGGTTTACAGTGGTTTAGATCCGATCTTTCCTTGTTCGACCGCTTCCTTGTCTTGCCCGTCAAGGAACCTTCTGGTGCACTGATACGTCTCCGACGTATCGATAATTTCTTATGTTTCATGCCACATTATTGATGATACCTACAAGTTTTATGCTTACTTTATGTCATATTTATGCATTTTCCGGCACTAACCTATTAACGAGATGCCGAAGAGCCAGTTGTTGTTTCCTGCTGTTTTTGGTTTCAGAAATCCTAGTAAGGAAATATTCTCGGAATTGGACGAAATCAACGCCCAGGGGCCTATTTTGCCACGAAGCTTCCAGAAGACCGAAGGAGTCACGAAGTGGGGCCACGAGGTGGCCAGACAGTAGGGCGGCGCGGCCCAAGCCCTGGCCGCGCCGGCCTACCGTGTGGGCCCCCTGTCAGGCCCCCTGACCTATCTCCTCCGCCTACTTATAGCCTTTGTCGCGAAACCCCCAGTACCGAGAGCCACGATACGGAAAACCTTCTAGAGACGCCGCCGCCGCCAATCCCATCTCGGGGGATTCGGGAGATCGCCTCCGGCACCCTGCCGGAGAGGGGAATCATCTCCCGGAGGACTCTTCACCGCCATGGTCGCCTCCGGAGTGATGAGTGAGTAGTTCACCCCTGGACTATGGGTCCATAGCAGTAGCTAGATGGTCGTATTCTCTTAATTATGCTTCATTGTCGGGTGTTGGGAGCTGCCTAACATGATCAAGATCATCTATCTGTAATGCTACATGTTGTGTTTGTTGGGATCCGATGGATAGAGAATATGTCAACACCCGGGTTTTTAAGTCCGGATGCCTATTATGTCATACATCGCAATCCCAGGAATATTGTTGTTGCGAGGCATAATAGTTAAGTATCACAGTCATCATTCATTACAAACCCTAAGTCTTACAAATTTGGAATCACATGATCCATATTACACGAATAGTTGATCTATCGATCAACGAACAAACACAAGTTCATAGTTCATAGCGGAAGCGTAAGATACAAGGACTCTCTAGTCCACAGGCCAACGCTTGACGTCGGAAGGCGCTTAGTTGTCGTAGGCGTCCTGCTTGTCTTCTCCTTGTTCATCTTCATACTCTGGCCATTTGAATAGCCAGGGACAAAGCCGTGAGTATGTCGAGTACTCGCAAACTAATACTAATGTAAGTGCTAGACATTCTAGTATGGTTTGCTAAGCTCTAGTTTATTTGCATAGAGCCAATTTTAGTTCACAAGTATTTGAGAAAAGCTTATTCAAGTGCTAACTAACTCAAGTGGGAACATTAGTGTCATTCCCACCATTCAAGTGGTGATTTCAATTCAATTCACCACAAGTCATTTCACCATCATCTTTCAACATCATTTTCAAGATATGACATCGGAAACTGTATGGCCTTTCAAACCGTCCGTAACCGTGGACGTGGCTATTCGAATAGATTGACACTCTGCAGAGGTTGCACACTTGTGCCACAACATTTGATTTCATCCGTCGGAATTACCCCGAATCATCGTAACACAGTACACGGATCATCAACCATAACCTTTCACTTACAAATCCTAGTATGAGCACCTCTCCCCATGAGCTTGGCCTCCCAGTGAAGACCAACTGTCAACCTGGGAACTGCACAGGGCTTGGCCGTACAATTCACCTCAATTTCACATCATTTCTCAACAACGGAGGCAGCCTCAAGCGTAACCCCTATGACGTGTGTTCAGAGGGAACCCATACTAAGAAGCATAAATTTCCAGTTAAGCCCTACCCATAATCAGGTATTGTGGGGGTACTTACTAATTGGAAAGGTATCGCATTCAAACCAACATCATGTTTTATCAAAAATCACCATCTTCCCTTGGTCACATTCACCTTCAAAAAATCATTCAATGGAATGCATCATCACTCCAAGGTTTCAAATTCATTTCAAGTCACATTGTTCCCATCTAGAGTAGTCAAGTTTTATTTCATTAGCGCTAGATCTAAATCATGAGGGGTGCTATCTTGCTTGCTTGATGGAGACTAACTTCACTACTCTAGTAACCAACTTGTACTTTGACCAAAGTTAACTATAAAAGTAACTTATTGAGAAAACAAGTAAAAACTTGTAATGTGAAAACTTGGGATAGGCTTATGTAAGAAAAGGTAAGAATCATGGTGCCTTTCCCCAAGGGGCTTTGCACTTTGCAAGAATATTAGCTTGCCTTGGTAGTTCTCAAACTGTTCCTCATCCTTCTCTTGGTAGCAACCTTCTTCTTCGGCGTACTCTCCGGTGCTATCGTCTAAATTTGAAGACGAGTATAATTACTCACTAATTCAATGGCTATGCCATACATCACATATAAACACACAAACTATTATAGGCACACAAGTAATCTACTTAGGGTGCATGGGTTGTGTTGTGTGAATAGAATTCACTTCTTTGTACTTAATATGTAAATGATAGTTCCCATAGGGTTCTTGAGAAATAATTTCCTCTCATTGAAATCTTCTTAAGATTTAATTTCTCAAACAATCATATATGAACTCATATTGACCTAAGTCAAATGTTCATCATCATCATTTGTGAAAATGATTTAAATGAGGTAGATCACCTCATATCATTTAATATCACTACATATGATTTAAATCTCAAGTAATTCATATAAGAGAGTTTGGACCAGGGGTCCAAACATCCCATGAATTCATGTGAGACAAGTTTAAATGAAGTATAAGACTCCACATAATTTACTTTAATAGTTTTGGACAATATCACTAGTTAAACTAGCCATAATCACCATTAATTAAACTAGGGCATGATCATGCAAAGTGACCACACCATTTTATTGCATAAAAAATTAGTGTAAGTCCAATGTGAGCTATTAGAGTTGGAATTAACTTAATATCTATTTTGGTTGATTTTTAATAATTATTTGAATAGGGAAAAGTCCCTGCCTTGTTATTTTTATCACATTAATTCTACAAAGAATCTGGCCATGGGACTAGTGGCATTGGGTAGATAATTTCTCTAGCTTTCCAACAATATAAAGTTCATTAAATTTGGTTGAGCCAATTTGAATCTATTGATTTTCAAAGTGGAGGCAGTATTGAAATTCATTTGCAATTATTTAAACTAGATTTGAATTAACAGGCCGACGGGAAAACTAAACGGGCCAGATTCAAATTAAATGGCCCAAGCCAGCCCAGCCACGGTCCAGTGACGCGCGGGCTGCCTGACAGAGGGTCCCGCATGTCAGTGGGTTTTAAACCCGAAGCGGTAAGTTTCAACGTGGGGCGTAGGATTAGATGGCGATCGAACGGCCGTGGTTCATCATCGTCTTCGACGAGAACCCGACGCTCTGGCGGCGGCGGTAGGGGGTCGGAGAGCTTACGGCGGCTCCAGCGAGGGATGGCAGTGTGCTTGGTGTAGATGTGGACGATGGCGAAGCTCCAGGTACCAGTGGCGTCGCCTGAGGTGGCTCCAATCGTCGGCGAGCTTCCGCGGCGGCGTGCGGCAGTGAGGTGGAAATTGGGCGGCTCTGGTGGGAAATGTGGAGCGGCGAGGTGGCTGGGAGATCAAGGAAGGAGAGGGAGGAGTGGTGGTGTGAATGAATCGACGAGGCGATGCCTCCTTTTATAGGCGAGCGAGTGTGCTGCGGGGCAGGGTGGTGGTCGACCGTGGCGCGGCTTCTCCGGCGAGTGGTCAAGCTGGGCGAGGGTGCAACGATGCTCTACGTGTCCAGGCGAGGCTACTGGCGGCGGCAGCTTGGTCGGGGAGGGCCTGGTTGGGTGGCGTTGCTTCCAGGCAGGTCGCGGCGGTGGCGGGATCTTCTTCTCCGTCTACGGCGGCGGCGGGCAAGGGTCTGGTCGAGGTGCTGTCTGGCGGCGTCCATGTGGCGAGGTGGTGCTCAACTCGTCGAGGGAGGGGCCAGGGCAAGCGTGAGGTGGTGGCGCGGCGCGTGGCCAGTGACGTCCGCGAGCGTGTCCATGTGCGATGTCATCAGCATGGTCGTCCGGCCAGTGTCGTCGTCCTCCTCGACAACGGCGGTGCTAGGTGGTGCTAGGCGATGTGGTGGCGTGCTGTGGCGCGGTGGCCAGGGCAGGGAAGCAATGGGAGAGGGGGGAGCTCGTCGAGTTGGGCGACATGGTCGGCATGGCCATGTCTAGCCTTGCCCTCTCTCTCCTAGGGTTCTATTGAGCATTGAAATGGATTAAGGGGACAAGGGGACAATTTAGAGTAGTGTAGTGTAGATTAGGTTGAGTAGAATCACTATTTGAAATAGTGTGTAATAGTGCCCGATTTTGGAATTTGTAAAATTGTCCAAATTTGGTTTAATTCAAATGGTTGAACAATTTGAAATGTGTGTGTTTAGATAAGTTGTATTTGACCAGAGATGATTAGAGGTGGTGGTGGAATTCTAGAATTCAAGAATTTGCAAATTTGGGCTAAGTGGAGATTGTTGAATATGTTAAAAAGTTGAATCTTTGGATGAGCATAGCTCTTGATCAAGAATGATTTTGGCATGGTGATCTTTACATAAGTTGTTCACCTTGATGTTGACTTTGAAATGGTGCAAAGAGTTAGCAAGATTTGGTTTGAGAAAAATTAATGGCAAAGGCTCAAAGTAGTGATCAGACTATAATTGTCACTTTTGACCATTATCATATGTGAGCTAGTTTTGCATTTCAAAATTATTTGAATTGTGATTCTTTGATTCCAAAAGTTGTAATAAGTGTTTAATAACATTATTCAACTAATGGTGAAGACCGAATAGGTCTAGGGTCAAAATTTATAAAAATGCCATAGAGCATATGTTAGGGTTTTAGGTTTTTTTCATTTATTTGAATTCTTTCTCTTTTTGGTTTTATTTGGTTGGGGATCTTCATATGATCACATTAGGGTTTTTGAGCATATCAAATACAAGTAATAACAATCATCATGGCATATCAATCAAATGCACAAGTCCTATGCATGGTACTATATGTAATTTGAAAAGTTTTTGTTGGTTTGAAATTTTGCTCTCTGGAATTCTCTAACTTTCTTTTTATTGAAATTTGGGGTGTTACAAACCCTTCCCCCTTACAAAAGATCTCGTCTCGAGATCGAAAAGAAAGTTAGGTACTAAAGAGATCTGGGTACTCCTTCTTCATGAAGTCTTCACGTTCCCATATAGCTTCATCCTCGGTATGATTGCTCCATTGGATCTTCAGAAACTTGATGCTTCGGGTGCGGGTGGTTCGGTAAGCTTCCTCCAGAATGCGAATCGGCACTTCGCGGTAAGTCAGGTCCTTGTTGATATCCACCGATCGGTGATCGATGTTCTCGAACACGTCGGTCTTCTCAGGGACTTCAAGGCACTTCCGGAGAAGTGAGATATGAAACACGTCGTGCACAGCCGACATTTGTTCGGGCAACTCCAGTTGATAAGATACTTCTCCTCGGCGGCTGAGGACTTTGAAAGGTCCGACATATCGGGGTGCGAGCTTTCCTTTCAGTTGGAATCTCTGCATTCCTTTCAAGGGGGATACCTTGAGATAGACGAAGTCTCCGATCTCGAAGGTCATCTCCCGACGTCTCTTGTCGGTGTAGCTCATCTGTCTAGATTGCGCCGTCTTGAGGTACTCTCGGATCTTGTGCACTTTCTCTTCGGCTTCACGAAGAACATCAGGGCCAAAAACTTGGCTTTCTCCGACTTCCGACCAGTTCAGGGGGGTACGGCATTTCCTTCCGTACAAGGCTTCAAAGGGGGCCATCTGTAGGCTGGCTTGGTAGCTATTGTTGTAAGAGAATTCTGCGTAAGGTAGGCAGTCTTCCCACTTGGATCCGTATTCCAGTACGCATGCTCTAAGCATGTCCTCCAGTATCTGGTTTACTCTCTCAGTCTGTCCATCGGTCTGAGGGTGATAGGCTGTGCTGAAATCCAGACGGGTTCCTAGTCCTTCATGCACTTTCTGCCAGAACCTTGAGGTGAACTGTGATCCTCGATCTGACACAATCGATTTGGGGGTTCCGTGCAAGGCGACTATTCTGGAGATGTATAGTTCAGCTAACTTTGGGCCTTGATAGGTGGTTTTGACGGCGATGAAATGGGCAACTTTGGTCAATCTATCGACAACTACCCATATGGAATCATTGCCTTTGCTGGATTTGGGCAGTCCGGTGATAAAGTCCATTCCTACGGAGTCCCATTTCCATTCCGGAATCTGGAGGGGTTGTAACAGTCCGGCGGGTCGTTGATGTTCTGCCTTAACTCTCTGACAGATGTCACACTTGGCAATGTAGCTACCGATTTCTCTCTTCATTCCGTGCCACCAGAATTGTTCCTTTAGGTCTTGGTACATCTTGGTACCTCCGGGGTGGATTGAATAAAGGGTGTCATGGGCTTCTTGTAGGATGACTTGTTTCAAGTCAGAGTCCGATGGTACGCAGAGACGTTCTTTGTACCAAAGAACTCCGGCTTCGTCTATGGTGAATCCGGGGGCTTTTCCTGCGGCTATCTGTTTCTTGATTCCGTCAATGCTAGCGTTGTCTTTCTGGGCTTCCTTGATCTGGCTAACCAAGGTGGGTTGCAGTTCTATGCTGGCTAGGAATCCTTCACTAACAAGTTCAAGTCTGAACTATTCAAACTCTTGATGCAAGCTGGGCTGTTCAGTTGCGAGCATGGAGTTCAACCGGCACGGCCGGTCGACTCAAAGCATCCGCTACCACATTGGCCTTGCCGGGGTGGTAGTGAATCTCCATGTCGTAATCCTTGATCAATTCGATCCATCGGCGTTGTCTCATGTTCAGCTCCTTCTGGGTGAATATGTATTTGAGGCTTTTGTGGTCGGAGTAGATCTCGCATCGATTACCCATGAGGTAATGACGCCAAACTTTCAAGGCTAAGACCACGGCTGCAAGCTCAAGGTCATGGGTTGGGTAGTTTTGTTCATGTTGCTTGAGTTGTCTTGAAAGGTAGGATACAACCTTGCCTTCTTGCATAAGTACACATCCAAGACCAGTCTTGGAGGCGTCGCAATATACGTCAAAGGATTTGCGATATCTGGCATGATCAGGATTGGGGTTGTTGTCAGTCTAATCTTGAGCTGTTGAAAGCTCTCTTCACATTTATCGGTCCACTCAAACTTCCTGTCCTTCTTCAGCAGTTGGGTCATTGGTCGAGCGATGCTCGAAAAACCTTCTACAAATCTGCGGTAATATCCGGCTAATCCAAGAAAAGCGCGGACCTCGGTTTGTGTGGTTGGGGCTTGCCATTCCATAACAGTTTTGATTTTGGCGGGATCTACGGCAATTCCTCCTGCACACAAGATGTGTCCCAGGAATCCAACTTCTTCCAACCAAAACTCACACTTGCTGAACTTGGCATACAACTTGTGCTGTCTAAGGGTTTCTAGGACAGTCTCCAAATGATGTTCATGTTCCTCTTCGGACTTGGAGTAGACGAGAATGTCGTCGATGAATACAACGACAAACTTGTCCAAAAAGTTCATGAAGATCTTATTCATGAGATTCATGAAATAAGCGGGGGCATTGGTCAGTCCAAATGACATGACGTTGTACTCATACAACCCATATCTGGTGGTAAAGGCAGTTTTTGGAATGTCTGTGGCTCGGATTTTCAACTGATGGTATCCAGTTCTAAGGTCGATCTTGGAGAAAACTTTGGCTCCGGTGAGTTGATCAAACAAGTCTTCTATCTTGGGTAGAGGGTATTTGTTTTTGATGGTGACATCGTTAAGCTTACGATAGTCCGTACATAAACGATTTGCACCATCCTTCTTGTCCACAAACAAGACGGGGGATCTCCAGGGGGATGCACTTGGTCTAATCAGACCTTTGGCTAACATATCATCTATCTGTTTCTTCAGCTCCACAAGCTCGGTTGCGTTCATGCTGTAGGCTCTCTGGGCTATGGGTCCAGTTCCGGGGATTAACTCGATGATAAACTCGATATCCCGATCCGGGGGCATACCGGGTAGATCATCCGGAAACACATCAGGGTAGCGACAAACGACCCTGATATTATCCAGAGTTGGCTTGGATACACTTTGGTTGCAGGTGAATTTTCTGGGTAGTTTTTCAGAGACGTGCTCTACTACGATACCGGTGCTGCTAGTCATGGTTATGGCTTTCTTGGCACAGTCTATCAATCCATTGTGCTTGGACATCCAGTCCATTCCTAGGACAACTTCCAAACCTTTGGTTCCCAAAATGATGAGATTGGCATAGAAATCCACATCATGGATTTTGATAGGTACATTTTTGCAAAATTTTCTGGCTTTGGTGGTTGATCCGGGAATTTGAACTATCATAACATGCTTCAAACTGAGAGGTTGAATTTTACTTGTTGATGCAAAGTCTTCGGTGACAAAAGAATGAGATGCTCCGGAATCAAACAACACTCTGGCAGGGATGTGGTTGACAGAAAACATACCCAGTACAACATCTGGTGCTTCCTGGCCTTTTTCGGCGTTCATGTGGTAGAGGTGGCCGTTGCGATTGTTGGGGTTGTTGGGGGCGAACTTCTTGCCGGTGGAGACACGGCGTTGCTGCTGAGCAGGTGCAGCGGTGTTGCCGGCGAGCTTGGCAAGACGCTTGGGACACTCGTTGGAGTAGTGCCCCACTACACCACACTCGTAGCAAGTGATGGTGGTCTTGTCCTGCTTGTTCGCAATGGGAACGGCATTGCTTCCGGTTCTAGGAGCGGTGTTGGTGTTGTGGTTGTTGTTGTTAGGGGCTCGGGGCGGAGCGCGGTTGTAGTTGTTGTTGTTGTGGTAGTTGTTGTTGTTGTTGTTGTATCCTCCTGGCTTGGAGTTTCCTCCACTCCGGTTCTGATAACCGGGGCGCGAGTTCTGCATCGGGGGATTGTTGTTTCTCGGAGTGAAACCTCCGCTTGAGCTAGGGCGATACTTTTGGGGGTGGCTTGATCCACTCTGATTCGCCATGCGGTGCTTGCGGTTCTCATTGGCTTGGTTTAACTTGCCCTCCATCTGGATAGCGGAGTCGACAAGGGCTTCGAGGTCGGCGAAGGGGATGTTGACGAGGACAGTCTGCATCTCATCATGCAGTCCGTTCAGGAATCTCTCCTTCCTCTTCTCAACGGTGTCGGTCTCATCAGGGGCATACCTCGACAATGTGAGAAACTTGTCGCGGTATTCAACCACCATCATGCGACCTTGTTTCAGTTCACGGAACTCATCCCTCATCTTTTTGATAAGACCCGGGGGTACATGGTACTTGCTAAACTTCAGCTTGAAATCCTCCCAAGTCATGAACTGACCTCCGTTCATGGCACGGGTGCTTTTCCACCAAGCGCGGGCTGGTCCAGCGAGATAGTGAGTGGCGAACAAGACTTTCTCGTTGGCCTCCACTCTGGCTACCTCCAGATTGTTCTCCATAGTCTGGAGCCAATCGTCGGCGTCGAGAGGTTCCTCGGTCTTGCTAAACACCGGGGGATTGGTGTTCTGGAAGTTCTTGAGCTTGGATCCAGGGTGATCATGATTTCCATGGCCTTGGTTGGCAATGTTCTGCAAGGCGATGAGGTTGGCTTGGCGTTCGGCTCTTTCGGTTTCCCTGTCGGCAAGCATGGTCTGCAGCAGTTGGAACATCGCGTCGTTGGTGCGATTGGGAGGGGCCATCTGAAGATATAGAAGATCATGAGGTAAGAGGGAACATTCTATGGTTCATTTTGGTAAGTTTGAAAACAATTTGACAACTTGTAATCTTTTCATGAAAAACATAACATTCATTCATTCATGCAACACATAGTACAAACTAACACACACATACTCAAATGGTTTTAAGAACCATTTTCATGCTACGATACAAGGGACGGGATACAACTCACACCTACATAAGTGCTATGATACGTCTCCGACGTATCGATAATTTCTTATGTTCTATGCCATATTATTGATGATACCTACATGTTTTATGCACACTTTATGTCATATTCGTGCATTTTCTGGAACTAACCTATTAACAAGATGCCGAAGGGCCAGTTCCGTTTTCTGCTGTTTTTGGTTTCGAAATCCTAGTAACGAAATATTCTCGGAATTGGACGAAACGAAGACCCAGTGTTCCTATTTTCACCGGAAGCATCCAGAACACCCGGGAAGGACCAGAGGGGGGGCACTGGGCCCCCAGACCATAGGCCGGCGCGGCCCAGGCCCTGGCCGCGCCGCCATATGGTGTGGCCGCCTCTTCGACCCTCTGACGCTGCCCTTCCGCCTATTTAAAGCCTCCGTCGAGAAAACCCTGATGCGAAAAACCACGATACGGAAAACCTTCCAGAGCCGCCGCCATCGCGAAGCCAAGATCTGGGCGACAGGAGTCTCTGTTCCGGCACCCCGCCGGAGCGGGGAAGTGCCCCGGAAGGCTTCTCCATCGACACCGCTGCCATCTCCACCGCCATCTTCATCACCGCTGCTGCTCCCATGAGGAGGGAGTAGTTCTCCATCGAGGCTCGGGGCTGTACTCGGTAGCTATGTGGTTCATCTCTCTCCTATGTGCTTCAATACAATAATCTCATGAGCTGCCTTACATGATTGAGATTCATATGATGATGCTTGTAATCTAGATGTCACTATGCTAGTCAAGTGAGTTTTACTTATGTGATCTCCGGAGACTCCTTGTCCCACGTGTGTAAAGGTGACAGTGTGTGCACCGTGTGGGTCTCTTAGGCTATATTTCACAGAATACTTATTCACTGTTGAATGGCATAGTGAGGTGCTTATTTATATCTCTTTATGATTGCAATGTGTTTGAATCACAATTTATCTATGTGATACTCTAGCAATGTTATTAAAGTAGTTTTATTCCTCCTGCACGTGTGCAAAGGTGACAGTGTGTGCACCGTGTTAGTACTTGGTTTATGCTATGATCATGATCTCTTGTAGATTGCGAAGTTAACTATTGCTATGATAATATTGATGTGATCTATTCCTCCTACATCTGCATGAAGGTGATAGTGTGCATGCTATGTTAGTACTTGGTTTAGTCTTTTGATCTATCTTACACTAAAGGTTACTAAAATATGAGCATTATTGTGGAGCTTGTTAACTCCGGCATTGAGGGTTCGTGTAATCCTACGCAATGTGTTCATCATCCAACAAGAGTGTAGAGTATGCATTTATCTATTCTGTTATGTGATCAATGTTGAGAGTGTCCACTAGTGAAAGTGTAATCCCTAGGCCTTGTTCCTAAATACCGCTATCGTTGCTTGTTTACTCGTTTCTATCGCGTTACTACTGTCATGCGTTACCATCGCTGCGTTACTATCGCTTGTTTACTCGTCCCGGGCAAAGCACTTTTCTCGGATGCCGTTGCTACTACTTATTCATACCACCTGTATTTCACTATCTCTTTGCCGAACTAGTGCACCTACTAGGTGTGTTGGGGACACAAGAGACTTCTTGCTTTGTGGTTGCAGGGTTGCATGAGAGGGATATCTTTGACCTCTTCCTCCCTGAGATCGATAAACCTTGGGTAATCCACTTAAGGGAAACTTGCTACTGTTCTACAAACCTCTGCTCTTGGAGGCCCAACACTGTCTACAAGAATAGAAGCTCCCGTAGACATCAAGCACTTTTCTGGCGCCGTTGCCGGGGAGGAAAGGTAAAAGGCTCTCATACACCGGTCCCGGGTAAAGTATTTTTCTCGGCGCCGTTGTGTGTGTGCTCAAAGCTATTTCCTTTAGATCCTGCAATTGCATCTTTTTGTTTCTTGTTTACACTAGTTTGGCATAATGGACAACAATGAGCTTCTTATTCTATTTCCTGATTTAAAACATGGATTGTTTGATGCGAAAATTAAAAAACCTATGGAATCTTATTTGCATGCTGGTAGTAATATTAGTATGAACGCTTTGAACACCATTGTTGATAATAATGTAGAAAGTTCTAAGCTTGGGGAAGCTGGTTTTCATGATATTTTTAGTCCCCCAAGCATTGAGGAGAAAATTTTCTTTGATACTTTGCCTCCTATTTATGATGATTATAATAGTGGTCTTTTGGTACAACCTACTATGGAGAGTAAATTTTATTGTGATTATACTTTGCCTCCTATATTTGATGATGAGAATAATAATGATAGCTACTTTGTTGAATTTGCTCCCACTACAACTAATAAAATTGATTATGCCTATGTGGAGAGTAATCATTTTATACATGAGACTCATGATAAGAATGCTTTATGTGATAGTTATATTGTTGAGTTTGCTCATGATGCTACTGAATATTATTATGAGAGAGGAAAATATGGTTGTAGAAATTTTCATGTTACTAAAATGCCTCTCTATATGCTGAAATTTTTGAAGCTACACTTGTTTTATCTTCCTATGCTTGTTACTTTGCTCTTCATGAATTTGTTTATTTACAAGATTCTATTGCATAGGAAGCATGTTAGACTTAAATGTGTTTTGAATTTGCCTCTTGATGCTCTCTTTTGCTTCAAATACTATTTCTTGCGAGTGCATCATTAAAACTGCTGAGCCCATCTTAATGGCTATAAAGAAAGAACTTCTTGGGAGATAACCCATGTGTTATTTTGCTACAGTACTTTGTTTTATATTTGTGTCTTGGGAGTTGTTTACTACTGTAGCAACCTCTCCTTATCTTAGTTTTGTGTTTTGTTGTGCCAAGTAAAGTCTTTGATAGTAAAGTAAGTACTAGATTTGGATTACTGCGCAGTTCCGGATTTCTTTGCTGTCACGAATCTGGGTCTAACTCTCTGTAGGTAACTCAGAAAATTATGCCAATTTACGTGAGTGATCCTCAGATATGTACGCAACTTTCATTCAATTTGGGCATTTTCATTTGAGCAAGTCTGGTGCCCTTTTAAAATTCGTCTTTACGGACTCGTTCCGCTTTGACAGATTCTGCCTTTTATTTCGCATTGCTTCTTTCGTCTGTGTTGGGTGGATTTCTTTGTTCCATTACCTTCCAGGTAGCTTTGAGCAATGTCCAGAAGTGTTAAGAATGATTATGTCACCTCTGAACATGTGAGTTTTTGATTATGCACTAACCCTCTAATGAGTTTGTTTCGAGTTTGGTGTGGAGGAAGTTTTCAAGGGTCAAGAGAGGAGGATGATATACTATGATCAAGGAGAGTGAAAGCTCTAAGCTTGGGGATGCCCCGTGGTTCACCCCCGCATATTCTAAGAAGACTCAAGCGTCTAAGCTTGGGGATGCCCAAGGCATCCCCTTCTTCATCGACAAACTTATCACGTTCCTTCTCTTGAAACTATATTTTTATTCGGCCACATCTTATGTACTTTACCTGGAGCGTCTGTATGTTTCTTGTTTTTGTTTTTGTTTGAATAAATGCTTGTGTGGGAGAGAGACACGCTCCGCTGGTTCGTATGAACACATGTGTTCTTAGCTTTTTATGTTCATGGCGAAGGGTGAAACTTCTTCGTTAAATTGTTATATGGTTGGAATTGGAAAATGATACATGTAGTAAATTGCTATAATGTCTTGGATAATGTGATACTTGGCAATTGTTGTGCTCATGTTTAAGCTCTTGCATCATATACTTTGCACCCATTAATGAAGAAACACTTAGAGCTTGCTAATTTGGTTTGCATATTTGGTTTCTCTAGAGTCTAGATAATATCTAGTATTGAGTTTTGAACAACAAGGAAGACGGTGTAGAGTCTTATAATGTTTACAATATGTCTTTTATGTGAGTTTTGCTGCACCGTTCATCCTTGTGTTTGTTTCAAATAACCTTGCTAGCCTAAACCTTGTATCGAGAGGGAATACTTCTCATGCATCCAAAATACTTGAGCCAACCACTATGCCATTTGTGTCCACCATATCTACCTACTACATGGTATTTATCCGCCATTCCAAAGTAAATTGCTTGAGTGCTACCTTTAAAATTCCATCATTCACCTTTGCAATATATAGCTCATGGGACAAATAGCTTAAAAACTATTGTGGTATTGAATATGTACTTATGCACTTTATCTCTTATTAAGTTGCTTGTTGTGCGATAACCATGTTTCTGGGGACGCCATCAACTATACTTTGTTGAATATCATGTGAGTTGCTATGCATGTCCGTCTTGTCTGAAGTAAGAGAGATCTACCACCTTTATGGTGGGAGCATGCATATTGTTAGAGAAGAGCATTGGGCCGCTAACTAAAGCCATGATTCATGGTGGAAGTTTCAGTTTGGACATATATCCTCAATCTCATATGAGAATAATAATTGTTGCCACATGCTTATGCATTAAAGAGGAGTCCATTATCCGTTGTCCATGTCGTCCCGGTATGGATGTCTAAGTTGAGAATAATCAAAAGCGAGAAATCCAAAATGCGAGTTTTCTCCTTAGACCTTTGTACAGGCGGCATGGAGGTACCCCATTGTGACACTTGGTCAAAACATGTGCATTGCAAAGATCCGGTAGTCCAAGTTAATTAGGACAAGGTGCGGGCACTATTAGTATACTATGCATGAGACTTGCAACTTGTAAGATATAATGTACATAACTCATATGCTTTATTACTACCGTTGACAAAATTGTTTCATGTTTTCAAAATAAATGCTCTAGCACAAATATAGGAATCGATGCTTTCCTCTTTGAAGGACCATTCTCTTTACTTTTATGTTGAGTCAGTTCACCTATCTCTCTCCACCTCAAGAAGCAAACACTTGTGTGAACTGTGCATTGATTCCTACATATTTGCATATTGTACTTGTTATATTACTCTATGTTGACAATTATCCATGAGATATACATGTTACAAGTTGAAAGCAACCGCTGAAACTTAATCTTCCTTTGTGTTGCTTCAATACCTTTACTTTGATTTATTGCTTTATGAGTTAACTCTTATGCAAGACTTATTAATACTTGTCTTGAAGTACTATTCATGAAAAGTCTTTGCTTTATGATTCACTTGTTTACTCATGTCATTACCATTGTTTTGATCGCTGCATTCACTACATATGTTTACAAATAGTATGATCAAGGTTATGATGGCATATCACTTCAGTAAATTATCTTTGTTATCGTTTTACTCGCTTCGGGACGAGCGTAACTAAGCTTGGGGATGCTTGATACGTCTCCGACGTATCGATAATTTCTTATGTTCTATGCCATATTATTGATGATACCTACATGTTTTATGCACACTTTATGTCATATTCGTGCATTTTCCGGAACTAACCTATTAACAAGATGCCGAAGGGCCGCTCCTGTTTTCGCTGTTTTTGGTTTCGTAAATCCTAGTAACGAAATATTCTCGAATTGGACGAAACGAAGACCCAGTGTTCCTATTTTCACCGGAAGCATCCAGAACACCCGGGAAGGACCGCAGGGGGGCATCGGGCCCCTGCACCATAGGCCGGCGCGGCCCGTGCCCCGGCCGCGCCGCCATATGGTGTGGCCGCCTCTTCGACCCTCTGACGCTGCCCTTCCGCCTATTTAAAGCCTCCGTCGAGAAAACCCTGATGCGAAAAACCACGATACGGAAAACCTTCCAGAGCCGCCGCCATCGCGAAGCCAAGATCTGGGGGACAGGAGTCTCTCGTTCCGGCACCTCGCCGGAGCGGGGAAGTGCCCCCGAAGGCTTCTCCATCGACACCGCTGCCATCTCCACCGCCATCTTCATCACCGCTGCTGCTCCCATGAGGAGGGAGTAGTTCTCCATCGAGGCTCGGGCTGTACCGGTAGCTATGTGGTTCATCTCTCTCCTATGTGCTTCAATACAATAATCTCATGAGCTGCCTTACATGATTGAGATTCATATGATGATGCTTGTAATCTAGATGTCACTATGCTAGTCAAGTGAGTTTTACTTATGTGATCTCCGGAGACTCCTTGTCCCACGTGTGTAAAGGTGACAAGTGTGTGCACCGTGTGGGTCTCTTAGGCTATATTTCACGTAATACTTATTCACCGTTGAATGGCATAGTGAGGTGCTTATTTATATCTCTTTATGATTGCAATGTGTTTGAATCACAATTTATCTATGTGATACTCTAGCAATGTTATTAAAGTAGTTTTATTCCTCCCGCACGTGTGCAAAGGTGACAAGTGTGTGCACCGTGTTAGTACTTGGTTTATGCTATGATCATGATCTCTTGTAGATTGCGAAGTTAACTATTGCTATGATAATATTGATGTGATCTATTCCTCCTACATATGCATGAAGGTGACGAGTGTGCATGCTATGTTAGTACTTGGTTTAGTCTTTTGATCTATCTTACACTAAAGGTTACTAAAATATGAGCATTATTGTGGAGCTTGTTAACTCCGGCATTGAGGGTTCGTGTAATCCTACGCAATGTGTTCATCATCCAACAAGAGTGTAGAGTATGCATTTATCTATTCTGTTATGTGATCAATGTTGAGAGTGTCCACTAGTGAAAGTGTAATCCCTAGGCCTTGTTCCTAAATATCGCTATCGCTGCTTGTTTACCTGTTTTATCGCGTTACTACCGCTGCGTTACTACCGCTGCGTTACTACTGCTTGTTTACCGTCCCGGGCAAAGCACTTTTCTGGTGCCGTTGCTACTACTTATTCATACCACCTGTATTTCACTATCTCTTTGCCGAACTAGTGCACCTACTAGGTGTGTTGGGGACACAAGAGACTTCTTGCTTTGTGGTTGCAGGGTTGCATGAGAGGGATATCTTTGACCTCTTCCTCCCTGAGATCTATAAACCTTGGGTAATCCACTTAAGGGAAACTTGCTACTGTTCTACAAACCTCTGCTCTTGGAGGCCCAACACTGTCTACAAGAATAGAAGCTCCCGTAGACATCATGCTACTAGTGCAACTACTCCTCATCCTCGACATCGATCGGGACGTAGTCGTCGGGTCCTGCCTCCAGGAACTCGTAGTCCTCCTCCTCGGTGTTCTCGTCCTCCTCAAAGTCGTTGTCGTCGCTCAGGAAGGCGTCTCCTCCCTGAATATCGATGCCTCCATCGTCATCCTCCGACCGACGAATCTGATCCTCCTGGGCCTTGACAGTGGCCTCAAGTGACGCGATCCTGGCGCGAAGGCGACGAATCGTAGCGTCCTTCTTGGCACGCTGCTGGCGAAGGCTCTTGCGGTCGTTGTTGAGTAGCTTGATCGCCTCACCCTGCTCGGTGATGTGAGCATGGGTCTGGTTCGCGTAAGCGCGAGTGGCATCGAGGTCCCTCTGAGTCTGGTAGAGCATGAAGTACAGGTGCTCAGCATGGTGCCTCAACTCCGGGTGCGGCTGCAGCTCCATGGGCACTCCCGCAGCATCACGCCTCACCAGGTGGGCGTAGCGCGAAGCGAGGATGCGCACCACATTCTGTCCACAGAGGCGCGCAAGTGCCTCCTGAAGGCCACGTGCGAGTCCGTCGAGCCAGTTGCTCTCGCGGAAGGAGAAGAGGATCCTCTCCGAGGTGGGAGGCTCCATCTTGCCCCTCAAGTCGGCAGTGATCACCCACTGCAACTCTCCTCCGTGCGTGTCGTCCAGCTGAACCCCGTGGAACTCGGGGTGTGGGCGCCCAAGGAAGTCAGAGACGGCGTTGAGGTCGTGCTCGAAGATCAAGCTCCCTCCGTTCCCAAGCTGATAAAACTTGGTGTTGATGGGTTCATTCGGCTCCATCTGAAAGAGAATTGGATGAGTAAGTTAGAGAGTGCAAAGTGTGGCAAAATTTTAAGTTCATTCAAATAAGATAGAACATGTTTCATCAAATTTTGGCAAAGTCTCAAAGACAAGAATGTAAGTAAATTTTCACAAATATTTTCTTTCATTTGCTTTCAAAGTTAAGTTTTTCAGGACGCCCATTCTAACTAAGGTCTTCTAAGGTCAAACAATGGCTCTGATACCAACTTGTCAACACCCGGGTTTTTAAGTTCGGATACCTATTATGTCATACATCGCAATCACAGCAATATTGTTGTTGCGAGGCATGATAGTTAAGTATCACAGTCATCATTCATTACAAACCCTAAGTCTTACAAATTTGGAATCACATGATCCATATTACACGAATAGTTGATCTATCGATCAACGAACAAACACAAGTTCATAGTTCATAGCGGAAGCGTAAGATACAAGGACTCTCTAGTCCACAGGCCAACGCTTGACGTCGGAAGGCGCTTAGTTGTCGTAGGCGTCCTGCTGGTCGTCTCCTTGTTCATCTTCATACTCTGGCCATTTGAATAGCCAGGGACAAAGCCGTGAGTACGTCGAGTACTCGCAAACTAATACTAATGTAAGTGCTAGACATTCTAGTATGGTTTGCTAAGCTCTAGTTTATTTGCATAAAGCCAATTTTAGTTCACAAGTATTTGAGAAAAGCTTATTCAAGTGCTAACTAACTCAAGTGGGAACATTAGTGTCATTCCCACCATTCAAGTGGTGATTTCAATTCAATTCACCACAAGTCATTTCACCATCATCTTTCAACATCATTTTCAAGATATGACATCGGAAACTGTATGGCCTTTCCAACCGCCCGTAACCGTGGACGCGGCTATTCGAATAGATTGACACTCTGCAGAGGTTGCACACTTGTGCCACAACATTTGATTTCATCCGTCGGGATTACCCCGAATCATCGTAACACGAGACGCGGATCATCAACCATAACCTTTCACTTACAAATCCTAGTACGAGCACCTCTCCCCATGAGCTTGGACTCCCGGTGAAGACCAACTCGTCAACTCCGGGAACCGCACGAGGCTTGGCCGTACAATTCACCTCAATTTCACATCATTTCTCAACAACGGAGGCAGCCTCAAGCGTAACCCCTATGACGTGTGTTCGAGGGAACCCATACTAAGAAGCATAAATTTCCAGTTAAGCCCTACCCATAATCAGGTATTGTGGGGGTACTTACTAATTGGAAAGGTATCGCATTCAAACCAACATCATGTTTTATCAAAAATCACCATCTTCCCTTGGTCACATTCACCTTCAAAAAATCATTCAATGGAATGCATCATCACTCCAAGGTTTCAAATTTATTTCAAGTCACATTGTTCCCCTCTAGAGTAGTCAAGTTTTATTTCATTAGCGCTAGCTCTAAATCATGAGGGGTGCTATCTTGCTTGCTTGATGGAGACTAACTTCACTACTCTAGTAACCAACTTGTACTTTGACCAAAGTTAACTATAAAAGTAACTTATTGAGAAAACAAGTAAAAACTTGTAATGTGAAAACTTGGGATAGGCTTATGTAAGAAAAGGTAAGAATCATGGTGCCTTGCCCCAAGGGGCTTTGCACTTCGCAAGAATATTAGCTTGCCTTGGTAGTTCTCAAACTGTTCCTCCTCCTCCTCTTGGTAGCAACCTTCTTCTTCGGCGTACTCTCCGGTGCTACCGTCTAAATTTGAATACGAGTATAATTACTCACTAATTCAATGGCTATGCCATACATCACATATAAACACACAAACTATTATAGGCACACAAGTAATCTACTTAGGGTGCATGGGTTGTGTTGTGTGAATAGAATTCACTTCTTTGTACTTAATATGTAAATGATAGTTCCCATAGGGTTCTTGAGAAATAATTTCCTCTCATTGAAATATTCTTAAGATTTAATTTCTCAAACAATCATATATGAACTCATATTGACCTAAGTCAAATGTTCATCATCATCATTTGTGAAAATGATTTAAATGAGGTAGATCATCTCATATCATTTAATATCACTACATATGATTTAAATCTCAAGTAATTCATATAAGAGAGTTTGGACCAGGGGTCCAAACATCCCATGAATTCATGTGAGACAAGTTTAAATAAAGTATAAGACTCCACATAATTTACTTCAATAGTTTTGGACAATATCACTAGTTAAACTAGCCATAATCTCCATTAATTAAACTAGGGCATGATCAAGCAAAGTGACCACACCATTTTATTGCATAAACAATTATTGTAAGTCCAATGTGAGCTATTAGAGTTGGAATTAACTTAATATCTATTTTGGTTGATTTTTAATAATTATTTGAATAGGGAAAAGTCCCTGCCTTGTTATTTTTATCACATTAATTCTACAAAGAATCTGGCCATGGGACCAGTGGCATTGGGTAGATAATTTCTCTAGCTTTCCAACAATATAAAGTTCATTAAATTTGGTTGAGCCAATTTGAATCTATTGATTTTCAAAGTGGAGGCAGTATTGAAATTCATTTGCAATTATTTAAACTAGATTTGAATTAACAGGCCGACAGGAAAACTAAACGGGCCAGATTCAAATTAA
Organism: Lolium rigidum; assembly: GCF_022539505.1. Lineage (NCBI taxonomy): Eukaryota > Viridiplantae > Streptophyta > Magnoliopsida > Poales > Poaceae > Lolium > Lolium rigidum. Next base: position 105,277,639 of record NC_061512.1, on the reverse strand, counting down.
ACGGCCCAAGCCAGCCCAGCCACGGTCCAGTGACGCGCGGGCTGCCTGACAGAGGGTCCCGCATGTCAGTGGGTTTTAAACCCGAAGCGGTAAGTTTCAACGTGGGGCGTAGGATTAGATGGCGATCGAACGACCGTGGTTCATCGTCGTCTCCGACGAGAACCCGACGCTCTGGCGGCGGCGGTAGGGGGTCGGAGAGCTTACGGCGGCTCCAGCGAGGGATGGCAGTGTGCTTGGTGTAGATGTGGACGATGGCGAAGCTCCAGGTACCGGTGGCGTCGCCTGAGGTGGCTCCAATCATCGGCGAGCTTCCGCGGCGGCGTGCGGCAGTGAGGTGGAAATTGGGCGGCTCTGGTGGGCAATGTGGAGCGGCGAGGTGGCTGGGAGATCAAGGAAGGAGAGGGAGGAGTGGTGGTGTGAATGAATCGACGAGGCGATGCCTCCTTTTATAGGAGAGCGAGTGTGCTGCGGGGCAGGGTGGTGGTCGACCGTGGTGCGGCTTCTCCGGCGAGTGGTCGAGCTGGGCAAGGGTGCAACAATGCTCTACGTGTCCAGGCGAGGCTACTGGCGGCGGCAGCTTGGTCGGGGAGGGCCTGGTTGGGTCGCGTTGCTTCCAGGCAGGTCGCGGCGGTGGCGGGATCTTCTTCTCCGTCTACGGCGGCGGCGGGCAAGGGTCTGGTCGAGGTGTTGTCTGGCGGCGTCCAGGTGGCGAGGTGGTGCTCAACTCGTCGAGGGAGGGGCCAGGGCAAGCGTGAGGTGGTGGCGCGGCGCGTGGCCAGTGACGTTCGTGAGCGTGTCCATGTGCGATGTCATCAGCATGGTGAGCGCGTCCTGGGCGCGCGTCGTCTTCCTCCTCGACAACGGCGGTGCTAGGTGGTGCTAGGCGATGTGGTGGCGTGCTGTGGCCAGGGCAGGGAAGCAATGGGAGAGGGGGCAGCTCGTCGAGTTGGGCGACATGGCCGGCATGGCCATGTCTAGCCTTGCCCTCTCTCTCCCTAGGGTTCTATTGAGCATTGAAATGGATTAAGGGGACCAGGGGACAATTTAGAGTAGTGTAGTGTAGATTAGGTTGAGTAGAATCACTATTTGCAATAGTGTGTAATAGTGCCCGATTTTGGAATTTGCAAAATTGTCCAAATTTGGTTTAATTCAAATGGTTGAACAATTTGAAATGTGTGTGTTTAGATAAGTTGTATTTGACCAGAGATGATTAGAGGTGGTGGTGGAATTGTAGAATTCAAGAATTTGCAAATTTGGGCTAAGTGGAGATTGCTGAATATGTTAAAAAGTTGAATCTTTGGATGAGCATAGCTCTTGATCAAGAATGATTTTGGCATGGTGATCTTTACATAAGTTGTTCACCTTGATGTTGACTTTGAAATGGTGCAAAGAGTTAGCAAGATTTGGTTTGAGAAAAATGAATGGCAAAGGCTCAAAGTAGTGATCAGACTATAATTGTCACTTTTGACCATTATCATATGTGAGCTAGTTTTGCATTTGAAAATTATTTTAATTGTGATTCTTTGATTCCAAAAGTTGTAATAAGTGTTTAATAACATTATTCAACTAATGGTGAAGACCAAATAGGTCTAGGGTCAAAATTTATAAAAATGCCATAGAGCATATGTTAGGGTTTTAGGTTTTTTCATTTATTTGAATTCTTTCTCTTTTTGGTTTTATTTGGTTGGGGATCTTCATATGATCACATTAGGGTTTTTGAGCATATCAAATACTAGTAATAACAATCATCATGGCATATCAATCAAATTCACAAGTCCTATGCATGGTACTATATGTAATTTGAAAAGTTTTTGTTGGTTTGAAATTTTGCTCTCTGGAATTCTCTAACTTTCGTTTTATTGAAATTTGGGGTGTTACAGAATACTATGTTATGTTGATTATCAATTTATTACCTATGTGTTGTTTATGATCTTGCATGCTCTTCGTTATTAGTAGAGGCTCTGGCCAAGTTTTTATCCTTAACTCCAAGAGGGAGTATTTATGCTCGATAGTGGGTTTATGCCTCCATTAAATCTGGGACAGTGACAGAAAGTTCTAAGGTTGTGGATGTGCTGTTGCCACTAGGGATAAAACATCGATGCTATGTCCGAGGATGTAGTTATTGATTACATTACGCACCATATTTAATGCAATTGTCTATTGTTTTCAACTTAATACTGGAAGGGGTTCGGATGATAACCTGAAGGTGGACTTTTTAGGCATAGATGCATGCTGGATAGCGGTCTATGTACTTTGTCGTAATGCCCAATTAAATCTCACTATACTCATCATATCATGTATGTGCATGATCATGCCCTCTCTATTTGTCAATTGCCCAACCGTAATTTGTTCACCCAACATGCTATTTATCTTATGGGAGAGACACCTCTAGTGAACTGTGGACCCCGGTCCATTCTTTTACATCGAATACAATCTACTGCAATACTTGTTCTACTGTTTTCTGCAAACAATCAACATCCACACTATACATCTAATCCTTTGTTACAGCAAGCCGGTGAGATTGACAACCTCACTGTTTCGTTGGGGCAAAGTACTTTGGTTGTGTTGTGCAGGTTCCACGTTGGCGCCGGAATCACTGGTGTTGCGCCGCACTACATCCCGCCGCCATCAACCTTCGACGTGCTTCTTGGCTCCTACTGGTTCGATAAACATTGGTTTCTTACTGAGGAAAACTTACTGCTGTACGCATCACACCTTCCTCTTGGGGTTCCCAACGGACGCGTGTTGAACGGAAAGACATACGTCAACTACGCGCAGCAAGTAAATTTCTGGCGCCGTTGCCGGGGAGATCAAGACACGCTGCAAGGGGAGTCTTCACAGTCCAATCTCTTTACTTTGTTTTTGTCTTGCTTTACTTTATTTACTACTTTGTTTGCTGCATTATATCAAAATACAAAAAAATTAGTTGCTAGTTTTACTTTATTTACTGTCTTGCACTCTATATCAAAAACACACAAAAAATTAGTTACTTGCATTTACTTTATCTAGTTTGCTTTATTTACTGTTGCTAAAATGGGTACTCCTGAAAATACTAAGTTGTGTGACTTCACAACCACAAATAATAATGATTTCTTATGCACACCTATTGCTCCACCTGCTACTACAGCAGAATTCTTTGAAATTAAACCTCGCTTTACTCGAATCTTGTTATGCGAGAGCAATTTTCTGGTGTTAGTTCTGATAATGCTGCTGCCCATCTCAATAATTTTGTTGAATTGTGTGAAATGCAAAAGTATAAAGATGTAGATGGTGACATTATAAAATTAAAATTGTGCCCTTTCTCATTAAGAGGAAGAACTAAATATTGGTTGCTATCTCTGCCTAAGAATAGTATTGATTGATGGACTAAATGCAAGGATGCTTTTATTGGTAGATATTATCCCCCTGCTAAAATTATATCTTTGAGGAGTAGCATAATGAATTTTAAACAATTGGATAATGAGCATGTTGCCCAAGCTTGGGAAAGAATGAAATCTTTGGTTAAAAATTGCCCAACCCATGGACTGACTACTTGGATGATCATCCAAACCTTTTATGCAGGACTGAATTTTTCTTCGCAGAACCTATTGGATTCAGCTGCTGGAGGTACCTTTATGTCCATCACTCTAGGCGACGCAACGAAGCTTCTTGATAATATGATGATTAATTACTCTGAATGGCACACGGAAAGAGCTCCCCAAGGTAAGAAGGTAAATTCTGTCGAAGAAACCTCTTCCTTGAGTGATAAGATTGATGCTATTATGTCTATGCTTGTGAATGGTAGGACTAATGTTGATCCTAATAATGTTCCATTAGCTTCATTGGTTGCTCAAGAAGAACATGTTGATGTAAACTTCATTAAAAATTATAATTTCAACAACAATGCTTACCGGAACAATTCTAGTAACAACTATAGGCCATATCCTTATAATAATGGTAACGGTTATGGTAATTATTATGGGAATTCTTACAACAATAATAGGAATACACCCCCTGGACTTGAAGCTATGCTTAAAGAATTTATTAGTACACAAACTGCTTTTAACAAATCTGTTGAAGAAAAGCTTGGGAAAATTGATATACTTGCTTCTAAAGTCGATAGTCTTGCTGCTGATGTTGATCTTTTGAAATCGAAAGTTATGCCTAATGAAAATCATAATAATACAATTGTTACTACATCAAATGCCATCCAAGTTAGAATTAATGAGAATATAAGATTGATGGCCGAATTGCGTGCTAGGTGGGAGAAAGAAGAAAATGCTAAAGAAGATAATATAGCTAAAGTTTGGACTATTACCACCACTAGAAATGCTAATGCTTCACATGTTGCTGCACCTCCTACTAATAATGGTAAAATAATTGGTGTTGGCAATGTTTCCACTTCTAATGCAAAGCGCGAAAAACTGCCTGAAACTGCTAAAACTGCCTGTGATAAAACTGCTGAAATTTTTTCCAACATTAGGGATGATGATCCCATTGCTTTAGATTATAATGGTTTGGATTTTGATGATTGCCACATCTCTGAAGTTATAAAGTTCTTACAAAAACTTGCTAAGAGTCCTAGTGCTAGTGCTATAAACTTGGCTTTCACAAAACATATTACAAATGCTCTCATAAAAGCTAGAGAATAGAAATTAGAACGCGAAGCTTCTATTCCTAGGAAGTTAGAGGATGGTTGGGAGCCCGTCATTAAGATGAAGGTCAATGACTTTGATTGTAATTCTTTATGTGATCTTGGTGCAAGTATTTCTGTTATGCCTAAGAAAATTTATAATATGCTTGACTTGCCACCATTGAAAAATTGTTATTTGGATGTTAATCTTGCTGATAATTCTACGAAGAAACCTTTGGGGAGAGTTGATAATTTTTGCATTACCATTAACAATAACCTTTTCCCCGTTGATTTTGTTGTCTTGGATATTGAATGCAATGCATCTTGTCCCATTATATTGGGAAGACCTTTTCTTCGAACTGTTGGTGCTATCATTGATATGAAGGAAGGTAATATTAAATATCAATTTCCTCTCAAGAAAGGTATGGAACACTTCCCTAGAAAGAGAATGAAGTTACCTTTTGATTTTATTATTAGAACAAATTATGATGTTGATACTTCGTCTCTTGATAATACTTGATATACACTTTCTACGCCTAGCTGAAAGGCGTTAAATAAAAGCGCTTATGGGAGACAACCCATGTTTTTACTACTGTACTTTTATTTTATATTTGAGTCTTGGAAGTTGTTACTACTGTAGCAACCTCTCCTTATCTTATTTTTTTGCATTGTTGTGCCAAGTAAAGTCGTTGATAGTAAGGTTCATACTAGATTTGGATTACTGCGCAGAAACAGATTTCTTTGCTGTCACGAATTTGGGCAAAATTCTCTGTAGGTAACTCAGAAAATTATGCCAATTTACGTGAGTGATCCTCTGATATGTACGCAACTTTCATTCAATTTGAGCAATTTCATTTGAGCAAGTATGGTGCCTCAATAAAATTCGTATTTACGAACTGTTCTGTTTTGATAGATTCTGCCTTTTATTTCGCATTGCCTGTTTTGATATGCTTGATGGATTTTTCGATTCCATTAACATTCTGTAGTTTTGTGCAATGTCCATAAGTGTTAAGAATGATTATGTCACCTCTGAACATGTAAATTTTGGTTGTGCACTAACCCTCTAATGAGTTGTTTTGAGTTTGGTGTGGAGGAAGTTTTCAAGGATCAAGAGAGGAGGATGGTACAATATGATCAAGGAGAGTGAAAGCTCTAAGCTTGGGGATGCCCGGGTGGTTCACCCCTGCATATTTTAAGAAGACTCAAGCGTCTAAGCTTGGGGATGCCCAAGGCATCCCCTTCTTCATCGACAACATTATCAGGTTCCTCTAATGAAACTATATTTTTATTCCGTCACATCTTATGCACTTTGCTTGGAGCGTCGGTTTGTTTTTGTTTTTGTTTTTGTTTGAATAAAGTGGATCCTAGCATTCATTGTGTGGGAGAGAGACACGCTCCGCTGTTTCATATGGACAAATATGTCCTTAGGCTTTACTCATAGTATTCATGGCGAAGGTTGAATCTTCTTCGTTAATTTGTTATATGGTTGGAAACGGGAAATGCTACATGTAGTAATTGGTAAAATGTCTTGAATAATTTGATACTTGGCAATTGTTGTGCTCATGTTTAAGCTCTTGCATCATATACTTTGCACCTATTAATGAAGAAATACATAGAGCTTGCTAAAATTTGGTTTGCATAATTGGTCTCTCTAAAGTCTAGATAATTTCTAGTGAAGGATTGAACAACAAGGAAGACGGTGTAGAGTCTTATAATGTTTACAATATGTCTTTTATGTCAGTTTTGCTACACCGGTTCATCCTTGTGTTTGTTTCAAATAACCTTGCTAGCCTAAAACCTTGTATCGAGAGGGAATACTTCTCATGCATCCAAAATACTTGAGCCAACCACTATGCCATTTGTGTCCACCATACCTACCTACTACATGGTATTTCTCCGCCATTCCAAAGTAAATTGCTTGAGTGATACCTTTAAATTTCTATTCTTTATCTTTACAATATATAGCTCATGGGACAAATAGCCTAAAAACTATTGTGGTATTGAATATGTACTTATGCACTTTATCTCTTATTAAGTTGCTTGTTGTGCGATAACCATGTTCTCGGCGACGCCATCAACTACTCTTTGTTGAATATCATGTGAGTTGCTATGCATGTCCGTCTTGTCCGAAGTAAGGGCGATTTACCACTTATTTAATGGTTAGAGCATGCATAATGTTAGAGAAGAACATTGGGCCGCTAACTAAAGCCATGAATCATGGTGGAAGTTTCAGTTTTGGACATATATCCTCAATCTCATATGAGAACATTATTGTTGCTCCATTATCTGTTGTCTATGTTGTCCCGGTATGGATGTCTAACTTGAGAATAATCAAAAGCGAGAAATCCAATGCGAGCTTTCTCCTTAGACCTTTGTACAGGCGGCATAGAGGTACCCCTTTGCGACACTTGGTCGAAACATATGTATTGCGATGATAATCCCGGTAATCCAAGCTAATTAGGACAAGGTGCGGGCACTATTAGTATACTACGCATGAGGCTTGCAACTTGTAAGATATAATTTACATGATACATATGCTTTATTACTACCGTTGACAAAATTGTTTCTTGTTTTCAAAACCAAAGCTCTAGCACAAATATAGCAATCAATGCTTCCCTCTACGAAGGGCCATTCTTTTATTTTTATGTTGAGTCAGTTCACCTATTTCTCTCTACCTCAAGAAGCAAACACTTGTGTGAACTGTGCATTGATTCCTACATACTTGCATATTGCACTTGTTATATTACTTTACATTGACAACTATCTATGAGATATACATGATATAAGTTGAAAGCAACCGCTGAAACTTAATCTTCCTTTGTGTTGCTTCAATACCTTTACTTTGATTTATTGCTTTATGAGTTAACTCTTATGCAAGACTTATTGATGCTTGTCTTGAAAGTACTATTCATGAAAAGTCTTTACTATATGATTCAATTGTTTACTCATGTCATTACCATTGTTTTGATCGCTGCATTCATTACATATGCTTACAATAGTATGATCGAGGTTATGATGACATGTCACTCCAGAAATTATCTTTGTTATCGTTTACCTGCTCGGGACGAGCAGAAACTAAGCTTGGGGATGCTGATACGTCTCCGACGTATCGATAATTTCTTATGTTCCATGCCACATTATTGATGATACCTACATGTTTTATGCATAGTTTATGTCATATTTATGCATTTTCCGGCACTAACCTATTAACGAGATGCCGAAGAGCCAGTTGCTGTTTTCTGCTGTTTTTGGTTTCAGAAATCCTAGTAAGGAAATATTCTCGGAATTGGACGAAATCAACGCCCAGGGGCCTATTTTGCCACGAAGCTTCCAGAAGACCGAAGGCATCACGAAGTGGGGCCACGAGGTGGCCAGACAGTAGGGCGGCGCGGCCCCCTGACCTATCTCCTCCGCCTACTTATAGCCTTCGTCGCGAAACCCCCAGTACCGAGAGCCACGATACGGAAAACCTTCCAGAGACGCCGCCGCCGCCAATCCCATCTCGGGGGATTCAGGAGATGGCCTCCAGCACCCTGCCGGAGAGGGGAATCATCTCCCGAAGGACTCTTCACCGCCATGGTCTCCTCCGGAGTGATGAGTGAGTAGTTCACCCCTGGACTATGGGTCCATAGCAGTAGCTAGATGGTCGTCTTCTCTTAATTATGCTTCATTATCGGGTCTTGTGAGCTGCCTAACATGATCAAGATCATCTATCTGTAATGCTACATGTTGTGTTTGTTGGGATCCGATGGATAGAGAATACTATGTTATGTTGATTATCAATTTATTACCTATGTGTTGTTTATGATCTTTCATGCTCTCCGTTATTAGTAGAGGCTCTGGCCAAGTTTTTACCCTTAACTCCAAGAGGGAGTATTTATGCTCGATAGTGGGTTCATGCCTCCATTAAATCCGGGACGGTGACGGAAAGTTCTAAGGTTGTGGATGTGCTGTTGCCACTAGGGATAAAACATCGATGCTATGTCCGAGGATGTAGTTATTGATTACTTTACGCACCATACTTAATGCAATTGTCTCGTTGTTTGCAACTTAATACTGGAAGGGGTTCGGATGATAACCTCGAAGGTGGACTTTTTAGGCATAGATGCATGCTGGATAGCGGTCTATGTACTTTGTCGTAATGCCCAATTAAATCTCACTATACTCATCATATCATGTATGTGCATGGTCATGCCCTCTCTATTTGTCAATTGCCCAACCGTAATTTGTTCACCCAACATGCTATTTATCTTATGGGAGAGACACCTCTAGTGAACTGTGGACCCCGGTCCATTCTTTTACATCGAATACAATCTATCGCAATACTTGTTCTACTCGTTTTCTGCAAACAATCATCATCCACACTATACATCTAATCCTTTGTTACAGCAAGCCGGTGAGATTGACAACCTCACTGTTTCGTTGGGGCAAAGTTCTTTGGTTGTGTTGTGCAGGTTCCACGTTGGCGCCGGAATCCCTGGTGTTGCGCCGCACTACATCCCGCCGCCATCAACCTTCGACGTGCTTCTTTGGTCCTACTGGTTCGATAAACCTTTGTTTCTTACTGAGGGAAACTTACTGATGTACGCATCACACCTTCCTCTTGGGGTTCCCAACGAACGCGTGTTGAACAGAAAGACATACGTCAACTACGCGCAACATGCACCGTCCTAGTGGCCCATCTCGCCTTCAGGTGTCTTCATGGGCCTCCAATTAGTCAATACATGATAGGACAATGTCGGTTACTCGAAGGGTAGTGCCCACGTCACCAGCTGTCGATGGATCCCGGAGGGAGCTTCTTTATCCAAGATCGCGCGGCTCCACTCAGATGTACTTGGATGCTCTGCATGGCTGTTGCTCTGGTTCCTCCTATCAGCTTCACCGTCTCGAGATAATCAACTAGCCAATCCTCTGGATCTTGCAGGCCATCGAATTTTTTGAAGTTATCGGGTATTTTAAACCCTGAAGGAACTCGAGTTTTCTGGACCCTCCTTGTAAAGCACGGCAGCCCACACATATCCTCGTCATCTATCTCTGGGGAGTGCCGATGTTCCCTTCTATTTTGCTGTGCTCTGTCCACCCGTGCTTGTGCTGCTGTGTCTCTTGCTCCACTTGTTCTCTCGGGGCCTGATGCTACTGCAGTAGGTCGTGGACTATTTTGCCTTGCTGATCCTACGGGGGACGAAGTTACAAACGCCGTTCCCATGGCTCCGACTCCTGCCATGGCCATATTGTACAATGCTTCTATTGGATCTTCGGGAGGTGGCTTGGATGCGAGGATGAAGGCTTGCGTCGCCATATACCCAGCTTCCGATGTTTTAGGGATAATATTCCCCCTCGTGTCTATCGACATAAAGGACATGTCGAGGTTTTGAACCATATTTTCTCTGTCAGCCTCAGGTATGTTTTGCAGCCGAGATCTTGCTCTGTTCCGAGCTTCTCTGTGACTATCTCCCGAAGTTCCTGAATGTCGACTTAACTCCGCTCTTTGCCTGCTTGATGCGGAAGCTGCCTCCCTTCTTCTATTCAGAGCAGCTGTCTGTTTTTCCAATTCTCTTCCAACGCGGGCGAGTCTATATTGGTACGCTTGCAATTCTTCCGACGTAGCGGTTGTAGTCATTGGTTCAGTACCATCCATAGCTCTTCCGGCTCTATCCCACACTTCTTGTGGAAGTTGAACCCTTAAACGCAGTGTAGGCCCAACATATTTAGTGCCTAAACCTCGCCTAAGGTCAGCAGGATCGACGTATGGATTTCCCAAATCGTCGAAAGCCTCTGATGTCTCCTCCTGATCGCGACTTGGTTCTCCGATGGCATAAATCTGATGATATTTTGGATTTTGAACGTTGCTGGGTTTGGTGACACCATCATAGAGATTGGTGAAGACCTTTCCAACAGTAGTGGATCTGTCGATGAAGTTGAAGCTGTCGATGTTGCTCGAGTCATCGCTTATATCGGAGTCTGCAGATGACTCGAAGGACATGTCGCTGAAGATCTTGGTGAGTTTTTTGCTTTCCCTAGTGCTGATGAAGCGTGGCGACGAAGTCTCCTCGTCGCCTGACTCGATTGACGATGTTGAACTCGAAAAATCGGGATCGACCGCTGATAATCCCGACGAGATCGGAATTTCGAGACGATACACTCCTTCTTTCTCGACGCGAAAGTGGAACCTTCCAAACGTCATCTCCATAGGCTCCTCCAGATACGCATATGCATCCAAACGGGAGGGCGGGTGAGGAACAAAATCGACTAGACCAGTTTCGATCTGTTTACCTCTGTCCATCGCGTTGCTTGCAGTTGACGAAGTCGACGATCTTGAACGTGCCATCGAGAGCAGATCCTTGATGCCTCTAATCCCCACAGAAATCGCCAATTGACAAGGGATTAACTTATCAATGCCTACAGATTGTAGACTAGGGTTTTAGTCGTAAGTAGAGGGCAAGTAGATCTCGAAGGTTTCCGCCGAAAAGTGCTCGACGATGTGAAAACTAGGGTTGCATGAAACAATGAATCGATGATTTCTTTGTCCCTCGACTCCCCCTTATATAGGAGGTGGAGTCGAGGGATTCGTAATACACAAATTACATAGTCCGGGAGGGTTTCCAACCCGTCCCGCAAGATTACAAGTAGTATTTCCTAATACAACTCTAGCTTTCCTTAATAATAACTTGGGCTTCCGAATCTTCTTATTCTTCGGGTCGTGGGCCTCCAGTAAACCCCAGTTACCATCTTCGGCAGGCCCATTGGGGATGCCTATGTCAGTCTGCCTCCTGGGAACTTCCACGAGGCCGGTCGTCGGCTATGGTGGTACGACCGGACTCTACAGAGCGTCATGGACTACATCACGACCGGCGATATCCCCCGCCTACGCTACCCACAGTTCGAGCTAAGAGCGCCGCCCGACGATAGCGATGACGGCAGCGACGATGACGGCGGCAACTTAGAAGGCGACGACTACCAGTACAACGGCGGTGACTATGAAGACTACGAGTATGCATATTATATGCCTAGGCAGGACTATGACTAGGTCACTCCAAATTTCATGTATCATCAGTGGTATCTCAAATCAATCGAATCATTCGAAAATGGACACCAAACACATCACAGATAATATAATTCACATGATCCATTCAACAAAGTTTGGTACAATAAATTATTACACATTATTTCTTCCCTTGTGTCCCTGCTTGCTTACGATTGTGTCGTATCCATGGAGCATACTCATCATTTAACTTAATGCTTGGGTCAGTATTCACTTTGAAGGGCGGAATTTCACCAAACATATTATAATATTCTGACATGTCTGTCTTGTCCTCCACTCCCACGATGTTTCTTTTCCTTGAAAGAACAATATGGCGCTTTGGATCATCGCCTGATATACTGATCGTTTTCTTATCTTTCCGTTTCCTCGGTTTGCTACTCATGTCCTTCACATAGAAAACCTGAGCGACATCTTTGGCTAGGACGAATGGTTCGTCAAGGTAACCAAGATTGTTGAAATCCACCATTGTCATTCCGTATTGCTGGTCCACCTTTACCCCACCTCCTATTAGCTTGAACCATTTTCACCGGAAGAAAGGGACCTTAAAGGAGGGTCCATAGTCAAGTTCCCATCTCTCCTCTATGTAACCATAATATGTGACTTTTTTCCCATTCTCGGTTGCTGCATCAAAGCGGACACCACTTTTTTGGTTGGTGCTCTTTTTATCTTGGGTGATCGTGTAAAATGTATTCCATTTATCTCGTACCCTTGGAAAGTCGTTATAGTCGAAGATGGTGTCTTGGCCAACATGTACAGCTGATCTCCAACATCATTGTCATTCATTAAATGTTTTCTCAACCAACTGCCGAAAGTCTCCATGTGGGCCTTTCTAATCCAGGATTCAGGCTTCTCTAGGTTGTCCGAGCATAAAATATTCTTGTGTTTCTCAAAGTACGGAGCCACTAAGCTGGAATTGGTCAGAACTATGTGGTGTGCTTCAGTCATAGAATGGTCGTCCATACATATCATTGATTTCCTTCCGATCGTGCCTTTTCCACTTAGTCTCCCCTCGTGCCGCGATCGAGGAAGACCAAACGGCTTAAGGTCAGGAACAAAGTCAACACAAAACTCAATTACCTCCTCATTTCCATAGCCATTGGCGATGCTTCCTTCTGGCCTAGCATGGTTACGAACATATTTCTTTAATGCTCCCATGAACCTCTCAAAGGGGAACATATTGTGTAAAAATACACGTGAAACATCCCAAGTTTTCAAATTCAATAAAGACATGAAATTCAATTTCCCAAAATTTTGGAGTTAGCACAAACTTTTCTTCACATATAGTAATATGCATAATTGATCATGCATTCTTATATGCCATTGCCATGATGAGTGTTTGTTTGTTGTTCTATTGTGCTTAAACCATAAACCAAGATCATCAAACCCTAATTTGAGAGAAATAAAAGAAATGGAAAAGAATCCCATTTTCCCTCTCATACACATTTAGCCAAATATGCAAATCATCAACCAAGGCCTAATTGGCTTGTGCCATTGCTTGTAAAACCTTTATATATCAATAACACACACTTTTGCATCAAAGAAACTCAATTCAAATCAAAGAAAAATTCAAATTCAACATACATGTGATAATGGTCATTTGGCCACTTTATATTATCTTACCCACTTTGCACCCCTGGTTTGGATTATTTCTAAACCAAACTTGGTCAACACTTGCCACCTCATCCAAGACCATGTCAAGGTGAACCACTTTGATGTTGACCACCAATCTTGACTCTGAATAGGTTGACCAGAAAGGAGTTGACAAGATGAGACACTAAAACATAGAGAAGATGAGCTCAAATTTGAAATCTTGCAAACCTTCACCAAATTGACCACCACCACCACCATTCTACCTCTTTAAATATAAGATTGAGATGCACCAAAAAGATTTCCAAAATTCGAATAAAAATCTCATGCGGTCATTGTGTCGAGCACTTGGCAGGCAACATTCCAGATTTGTAATACACCTCTTTACCCACTGGATTTTGGGCTAAATCACTTTTAACTTGTGATGATGATGATCTCCTGCATCCCCTGCATCAAGCCCCGTCCTTGCTCTCGTCGATTAAAGCGATGAGATGGAAGAACAAAGGCCATGTCGTGCCATGCCGGCCACCTTTGCCCACCCTTTCTCTTGCCTCTCTCTCTCACCCAAACCTTGTCCTGGAGAATCCCCAGAGCGTGTTGATCACGACCATGCACGGCTGAGGCGCGCGCGAGGCTGGCATTGGCCAGGCGAGGCACGCCCAGCACCATGCCAGTGCCCGCCAGTACGTACGCTCACCGCGTACTGGACGCGCCAGGGCGTCGCTCGACCCATCGCCTTCGTCCTTCCCCTGCATCCCTACCACTGCATCGAGCACCACCACTACAAGAAAAGTTCTGATGGACAACGTCTCAATATCGTCCGCTAAGGGGTATTTTTCGTCGCGTATGGGCCTAACCCGACGATATGGGTTCTGTTGTCGAAACTGCGTCAGGCAAAGTCCTACCACGTTTTTTCCGGTCCGTCGCGCTTGGGCGCCCTTCCGCCACGGAAAATCGGACCGTTGCAGAAGTGTTTCCGGGAGCCCGTTGACCGCCGACATCATGCAAACGCCACGTGGCGGCACGCCGTTAACTGTCGGCTAACGGCGTTAACCGGCCGAAACCCCGTGGTAGATGGTAGGCCCACAACACGAGGCCCTGCCACGCCTTAAGCGCCACCCATTAAGTTTGCGGTCGGGCCA